>NC_091237.1:16347279-16647279 GCF_040958095.1 Procambarus clarkii | reverse complement strand
AGGGTCTTGCAGGGTCCACAGACCCTGGAAAACTGGAAGAATTAGGGAAGACTATAATCACCACCTACAAAATTCTCAGCGGAATTGACAGGGTGGACTAAAGGCAAACTATTTAGTGTGGGCAGAACACTGAACAAGGGGACACAGGTGGAAACTTAGTACTCAAATGAGCCACAGTAGACATTAGAAAGAATTTTTTCTGTGTCAGTGTAGTTAACAAAAGGAATGCACTAAGCAGTGATGTGGTGGAAGCAGACTCCATACACAGTTTCAGATGTAGGATATGATAGCTCAGATGTAGATATGATAGGCTCAGAGACCTGTACACCAGTTGATTGACAATTGTTGAGACCAAAGAAGCCGAAGCTCAACTTCTGCAAGCACAGTTAAGCGAGTATTATTACAGTATATGAAAACTAATTGTGTGCCCCTCTTAAATTGATATGTCCTTAGGTCATAACACCAGGCTTGTAAATAGGTTGGCTGTCTGAGACCTAAGTTGCCATCTGGTGGTGGATGAGTGTATGTAGATGGTGATTTTGCATGGTAACAGGTGCTACAATGCATAAATCACCATTGGCATTGTTATTTTCAGTGTTACAAAATTTTCCAAGTAATTGCTTGTGTGCTTTCTGGTGGTATTTTCTTGGTGCTGTGATGATCACTAATCCCCACATTTCTGTTTGCCTCTGTAATTGGGCCAGATTCTGGCTCTGGTCTGCAGTAGGGCTTACATGGGTCAGAGAGCTACTGAATAGTTCACCAGAGAATGAGGCATTTCATTATTTTCAATGCTAGATTTATGACAATTTATTTTTACGTACAGACTTCATTGCGTAGGAAGGTAGTTAGCTTTGCTTGGACTGCTTTTAACACTTTAAATGTAATTATTAAAGGGGCTTGAACCTGTTAATTATGCTAGCCGTTTCATCAAACTAAGAATATGTATTATAGATACATCGATGTCAGATAATGCTAAATAAGAAATGTTATTATTGTTTGACAACCTGTGTAAACAGAGCCCATTTCCAAGAAAAAGACTGCATGTTGAGTTTTAAACTTGATACTGGTTTGTTTTCTTCATTTAATAGTGAGTAGGATATTTTGAATATTAAAAAGTATGTACAGTACTCTGTTTACTATGTAGCAATTCAGAAGATAATAAGTATGTACAGTATAGGAACATAATAAAGTAGTTTATATAGAGTAATCAATAATTCAATGCTATAGTAGTTTATATGTCTTTTTTTCAGTTTCTCTCTGCCGTGGGACGGTACCCGTCTTACTTGGTCTGGCTCGAGCACTTGGCCGCTCTACTTCTGGGGACCCACTCTTCCTGCAGATTTTTCCTGAGCCAGTCATCCCAGTTCCGGTTCCTGCCGAGCCCCCACAGATGGCAAAAAAGAAGAGTTTCATAAATTTTCGCCCCATCATTCCTCGATCACTGTCCTCCACACTACCCTCTTGTTCTGATGTTGTCTCTCTTGTCAGTGTGGACAGTGACCGTGATGTTGGGTTAGTGGAGTGCTTTTGTTTGTATCTGTTGTTAGCACAGTTTTTTGTGGGGAGCCCCTCTGGCTCCCTGGAGCTATTGGGGTAATATGCAATTAATTAGGCCAGGGCATTAGTCAAAGGAGTTCTGCCTACTGGGGACCACAAGCCAGAACCTGGCCCCCCTCAGCCTCTAGTGCTCAGCCAGAGCACTAGATTTTTTTTCATTACATTCCATGCTGGTTTTTTCAATATTTATATATATTCTCTATTTTGGTCTTTTGCAAATGCTACTGCAAGCCACTTCTGCACTGCCTGTAGATATTAATTTTAAGTAAAGTTTAGTAAAAGAACCCAAAGGTAAATTGGTATCTAAAATGTTAAACACACATACACAGGTGCTTTCCATTTCTTGTGGTGGTAATTGGTAATCTGGTATGGCATTAATATTGTATTAAGAACATAAATTGTTTGCAGGTTACGCATTCCTGGGGGTCCTGGGAAGCGGCCCTCATTGCAGTCTCAGCAGTCTGTTCCTTATGACCCAAAGGTATACTTCTTTCAAAAATATGGATCAAGTTTTGGAGCTAATTTTCCACAGCTAACCCAGTATGATCATACACTGGTGTTTCCTGTCCAGCATTTGCAGGTGAGCTTTATTGTCAAATTGATTAGTAGATGTGCTATTTTTTATTAATAATTGTTGAAATATTAAGATTGTTCAAAATTTAAATTAGAGTATTGGTGATAATTGATAATGGAGAGTATGAATGTTGTAAAATTATTTAGAGGAATTTCAGGCAATTTGGAAAGGTGGATCAAGAGAAGCAACATACAGTAGTTGTGTTTGGAGCCACATAGTAATGTGTTAAATTTATTTGAATTAAATACTTTTTAATGCTGCTTTTCAGACTGTACTTGCCAATGCTAAAAAACTACTTGCCAAGGAGGTGCTAACAATATTGGATGAAGTTGCATCTGAAGTGTTTTTGTCGTATCAGGTGAAAATGTTCCCATATCGGACTGTGCGAGAAACATTAAATTTAGTTATGGTCACACTTTTGAGGGAACTTCTTGCATACCAGAAAGGTGAGAGAATTATTTTATTATTTTTGTGAGATGAGGACCTCTATTAATTTGCAGATTTTATTACTTTGTGCAGTCATGACTTGTGATAAATTGAACATAAAGAAATTTATGCAAGAGTACCCTTTAACTCTGAAAATTAAGCTAAACTGTAGTATTTTTGATCTCCTGCACATTATCTGCCTTTGATGTTTTGTTTCACATAAAACTTTTTAATTAGAAAACTATTAATGAGTATGGAGACCAATTCCTCGTCTGATGGCCTTGGGACTGATAGCATTAAAACAAAGGGTTACTTGTCTGAATGCCCAAGGGCCACCATCTCTAGTGGCCTTGATGTGAACAAAAAGTGGTTCCATGGGTTCATAACCCTAAGAAGAAAAGCATCTCTTGTTTTCTGTCTTACATTATAGCTTGTTGAGCTTGAAACCATTGCTCCTGGTTTGTGTTACACCTGAGCTTTTAAAGAAGTGGTCTGAATTAATATCCTCAAAGTCATTCAGTATTGTAAATGTTTCAGTGATATTAGCCCTATCTTGTCTGGTTTGAAGTGTTGTGGCCCTCAATCATTCCTGGTATGAGAGTCAACTTAGTTCTGGACATTGTTCCCCAGTGTTTAACCTTCTCCAAAGCCAGATATGTCTTTCTGAAAATGATGTCTCTATGTTTAGATTCAATAATCCAAGTGGAAGCACAACAGAGATTTATAAGGTTGAATAACTACCTTTTCTAAAGTCAAAGGTTCATTTGACTATTCTTTTTTTTAATAATGGTAATAGTAGTAATAATAATAATAATAATAATAATAATAATAATAATAATAATAATAATAATAATAATATATGCTGTAGCTCCAACTTGTTGTGCCACTTTCAGAGGTTGGTGGATTCTAACTCCAAGGTCCCTTTCGATCATCAATCAGTTGCAAGGCAATGTTATGCCTCAGATGCAAGGTCTTGCAATTTTTTATATTAAAGCGCATTTGCCTGTCTTTCGACAATTTGTGGCGATCGTGTAGTTCCCTGTGTTAAGCCTCAATATAGTTTTCTCTTCCTACTTTACCATAAATCTTGAGTGTCATCTTCAAGTTTGATGATGTGGTTTGTAATATTCTCATCTATGTCATTGATGTAAATGACTAAAAAAAGGAAAAGAGAATGGCTCCAAAATGGAACAAAAAAAAAAAAAAAGGAGGTTGGCCTCAAAATGGAACCTTGTTGTACCCCATTCTCCACATTTCTTGTCAGATTTATTTCCGTTTAGGACAACCCTTTACTTTCTTTGTTTTAACCATTATTTTATCACTGTTATTATTCCACCGTTTATTCCATGTGCTTGTAATTTCCTTGCCAGTCTTTCATGTGGTACCTTATCAAAAACTTTTGTGAAGTCCATGTTTATTACATATACTGGAAGTTTTTTGTCAGAATAGTTGGTTACCATTTTCAAAAAGGAGTTTGTAAGCAGGTTTGTAAGGCAGGATATACTATATACATAGCTACCTCTAACCACAACACTGCTGTTATCAGAATCCTGGTTACTAAATCCTGAATATGAATAATTTTTCACATGCTCATTTGCTGAAGTAACATGACGTCCCAATTTGTGATGTATAGATGCACCAAACTGCAGCTGTGTACTTTTCTGCTTCATGCTTCGAACATTGTCACCAGCATCTGGTAAACTAATAACTGAACCTTGAACATATTCTTTATCATTGTCAGGGTATTCTATAGCACTATCATTGATAAATAATAGCAGTTATTTATTACCATCAATGGTTGATGCTTTAGGCACGAGCTGCATGGCAGTGCTGTAAGCTGCTGCTGCATGCACTGCTCATAGTTGTTCTTAGTACCGAGACCCCTCACACCTAGGAGGGGTGCCCACTTTTTTTTTTTTTTCAAGATGGTGTCTTGTTTACTGGAGGCCTGAGGAAGCAGATGTGATCCCATGTACCCATGGGATTTTTAAATCTTATTTGGTACTTGAAAACATAGCTGGTTGTGTGGCCATTTTACAGATAAATAGAAAGAAGATCCCTGGTTGTGTCATGCAGTTGAAGGGTTAATGTACTACTGTGTATTTTGAATATTCATGAAATTGTTTGTACAGTATTGTGAAATATTCCTGGCATAGTGGCCTTGATTGGTTATGATGAAAACATTTCTAGTTATGATTTTAATGTTAAAAACCAAGAATTTTTTTTTGTTTTTACCATATGGAGTAAATTTTCTTTTCACAGACTTGCCTGTGCCATTTACTCGAGATGTGCAGGATTTTGTCAAAGGACTGTTTCTCTCTGGTCAGACAGAGTTAGCTGTACAGCAGAGTGAGAGTGGGGAGAAGAATGAAAATAAGAAAATTCCATCAGTCAACCCATATAGAATTAATGTTCAGGCTAATGCTGCCTGCATTGACCTTTTGGTGTGGGCTAGTACTGATGAATCTGGTGAGTTGCCTTATTTTTTCTTTCTTTTTTTTAGTTGTCTTAATCATGCAATATTAAATTTGTATGACAAGATTTTCTGCCAGTAGGTCTTTGAGTATTTTTGGCAGAACTTTGTATGAGATTCATGTTGGCAAAAACTCATATTTGTTAGCTTTGTTTCTGTTACATTTGTTGAAGGTAACAGCATTATATTTGACTTATTCTGCATTTATGAGAGTACTTCAATCTAATGTTGTCATGTTGAAGATTTTGAATATAAAGTAGCCCCACAACTACATTTGGCAGAAATGATGATATGCGAGTTAAAAGTAGTAATTTATTCTATATGTATACTAAACAACATTTAAATAGTATAAAGCTTAATCTGCATACATTACATTTATTTTATTGGGTTGAATGTTTCTTATGTTGCAAATCTATTATATTTATGTGTATTTTTCAGAGGCAGAATCTCTCTGCAGTCGACTGACAGAGAAAGCAAATGTTCCTCATGGCCATCGACTTGTTTTGGCTCATATGCCACTGCTATTGGTATGTCTAGAGGTGAGATAATCAGTACTGTATTTCTGGAGGATCCCCTGGTGGTTCCCTGAAGCCATCTTACCGAGATTGCTCCACGTAAATGGGTCACATCAGACACAGGAGTTCTGTTTGGCTTATTGAGAACAGAGTCAAAACCTGGCCCTCTCACAGAGGGGCAGAGAGCAAGTGACAATTTGGCACCACACTTGGAAAGCATCCAGAAAGTCAGTGAACCAATACAGATGAAATTGGGAATGAGATGTCTGTTGAGTGTGAAGTTTACATGCACAATTTCTTAATTGTGCATGAAATAACTTGAAAAACAAGAGAATCAAAATTAATTTTAAAATTGAATATTGAAAACTTTAGATTTTTAATTCAGAATAAAAAATATGAACTATCACCAATTGTTCTTTTAATGCTATTATTCTCTCAGGATAGCATATGATCTTCATTTTCATCAAATTAGAATATAAGTTTTCAGTATAGTTTACTGTAAAAAAAAATTGTCAATAGGGCATTTGAAATATGAGCAAATTTAGACCAAACAAAATGATAACTCCAAATGTATAAAGTTTATGAAAAATCCATTCTGAAGGGATTGTAGAACAGACAGCTCAGCACACAATATGTCAAAATAGTGAGAATTGGTCAAGAACTGGAATTTTTGAAGCCACTCAATGTTGAAACTCTAGTTTCAGAGATAATTGAAGTTGAAGTTATCAACAATGAATAAAGGTAGTTTTAGTTTGTTAATTTAATGTGTATGTTTTAATAAACATTGTTTGGCATTTGTACTTGAATATGTGAAAGTTGTAGGTCAATATGTATTGAAATGGAGTCAAGAAAAATATAGAGATAATTATAATTATTATGATTTAGGGGGTATATTTAAGATATACTTCATATAAGTGAAAAAGCCCTAATATGGTCCCTAATCATCAAAGCAACCTAAAGAGACAAAGAAAATAGAGTTTGAAATCAGAGAAAAAATCAGCCAAAAAAGATTGTACCAAGTTTTGCGAGTTGTGATTGATTTATTTGTTGACCAATTTTATTCTATCTTCAGATATTTATGGAAACATATGCATTCTACAGGATGTAAAGGTTACAACAAAATCAGATAATAAACAATGGAGAAAAACTAAAATCTTAAAAAAAAAAATCCCCCCCCAAAATATTTTTGGGACATTGATGAAAGTAACATATATTAACATTGGACAATGTATTTATATGATATATAACAAAATAGATCATATTAACATAGTTATTCATTATTATTTGTGTTATTATGTATTACTCAGCAATGATATAAAGGCACCAACTGCATATCCACTGTGGACACTTCTTACTACTATTGTTCTTCTTCTTTGAGTGTTGGACAGGTGCTTGCATCTCTTTATTACTGCATAATCCTTCAGTTCCAGTTACTAGGAGCTGTTCTCCTTATCAACAAAACGTTCTTATTTTTCAAAAATTCGTCTAAAATCCATTTCTGAAAATATTTTGATAAAAGTTTCATGACACTGAAGCCAATACGTTGGAGATTTGTTTAACAATTTTAATTTTTTTTTACATAATTGAAATATTTTTCGCTACTAGGCCCCATATATGCGCTGTCTAAGGGTTAATACCATAAGAGCTTGGTAATCTGGATTAATTAAATCTATAATTAGATTTAATTAATCTAAATTAAATCTAATTTAGAATGTTCTAAAACATTCAGTGGTACCCATCATGTTACGGCAAAGGATACCTTTAAGAAGTCTTCCTGGGATGACCAGACCGATGTTTCTGTGATGGTGTGTCATCCATCCATGACATGCAAGGGTCTTGTGGGAATCATATTTGGTAAAGCTATCCAAGCTGCTGGCAATGGGGAGCCTCCAAGCATTCTCCAGAAATAGACATTTCCTTACATTCAAAGCAATTTTAGGAATCGTTGGATAGGAAAGTTTGAAAATGCATTTTTACATTTGAAAAGTTTTGATTGCTTAATCAGTGTTTAAACTTTCTTACAGGGTTTAGGCAAACTTGCCAGCAAGTTTCCAAATATTGCTGGGACATGCATTAATTACCTTCAAGATTTCCTGGTTAGTCCATCACCCATTCTCTTGAAGCTACATCGTCAGCAGTCTGACTTCCTGACCCCACACCAGGGCAACTTGACTGTGAAAGGTTAGTTTAATTTCTGAAGAGGCATTACATTATGGATGTACTATATATAATAATTTAGTTAAGCTTGCTGTAAATAAAATGTTTTAAAGTAATTTCCGAGTCATATTAATAATATAAGTGTTTATTAAAATTATTTAAAATTCTTAGGCTGTTTACCAACTTATAGCAAAATAAGTTGGTAAACTTATTTGACTTACATGGTATTATTAGTTGGTTTACCAACTTTTTTCATTTACTGGTAAATTGATAAACCAGCTTAAATGAAGTAAGTTGGTAAACTTACCAATTATACAACGAAATTTCCATATTTTTGTTGATTATTTTTTGTATTTTTTGTTCACTCCCTGCAGTGGTCTGCTTCTCTCCCTCCCTGCAGTGGTCTGCCACACTCCCTCCCTGCAGTGGTCTGCCACACTCCCTCCCTGCAGTGGTCTGCCACACTCCCTCCCTGCAGTGGTCTGCCACACTCCCTCCCTGCAGTGGTCTGCCACACTCCCTCCCTGCAGTGGTCTGCCACACTCCCTCCCTGCAGTGGTCTGCCACACTCCCTCCCTGCAGTGGTCTGCCACACTCCCTCCCTGCAGTGGTCTGCCACACTCCCTCCCTGCAGTGGTCTGCCACACTCCCTCCCTGCAGTGGTCTGCCACACTCCCTCCCTGCAGTGGTCTGCCACACTCCCTCCCTGCAGTGGTCTGCCACACTCCCTCCCTGCAGTGGTCTGCTACACTCCCTCCCTGCAGTGGTCTGCCACACTCCCTCCCTGCAGTGGTCTGCCACACTCCCTCCCTGCAGTGGTCTGCCACACTCCCTCCCTGCAGTGGTCTGCCACACTCCCTCCCTGCAGTGGTCTGCCACACTCCCTCCCTGCAGTGGTCTGCCATACTCCCTCCCTGCAGTAGTTTGCCATTCTCCTTGACTCACTACAGTGGTCTGCACATGCTCTATGGTATTGGCTTTAACTATGGCTGGTGCCTTGGGATGCGAGCCTCTGCTCTCATTTATTAACCTTTAAACTGCTGCTGTAGCTCTCAAGTAATAAGAGCCAGTTTACCTATCACCTTTGGTAGATTTAATGTGCCCTGTAATATTCAAAGCCCTGAAGGATCTCTGGTGGACATCATTCAGCACTAGAGACCTTGAGCAGTAGGTTCAAGTTTCCAGAACAACTTCTTATGTGGGACTCTGTTGAAAGTAATTTTTTTGTTAGGTCCAGATTAATGCATTTAACCCAACCATCTCTTTCTTATAAAATATCTGTGGCTCTATCATGGAAACTAAGCAGATTTCTTACACAGGATCTTCCTGATCAAAACCATACTTTCTATCTGATATGTCATTTCTCTCCAGGTGTTCTACCCATTTGGTTTTGATTATTTTTTCCAACGTTTTGACAACTATGCTTGTCAACGATACAGGTCTATAATTAAGAGGGTCTTCTCTGCTTCCATTTTTGTATATTGGAACTATGTTTTCCTTTTTCCATATGTCTGCTAAGATTCCTGTAGTTTCCTGTTGTATGTGTGTGTGTATGTGTAAATTGAATTTGTTAATATTTTTCATATATACAGTATTTGAAATATATGTTTTCTGGGGGGAGCCCCGTCGGCTCCCCGGAGCTTACTAGGCTGATATGCTAATGTCAGACTTTGGCATCAGTCATGTGTATGGAGTTCTGTAGGCCTACCGGGGACCACGAGCCAGAACCTGGCCCCCTCAGAGAGGCATGGGGAGCAATGGTCTATAGAAACCCTCCGTGTGGTTGGAAGCATTCTATGTCTGCCATCAACCGGGTCTGACATCCAGAAAGGTAAGCATCCCAAAACAAACCCCTATTCTGGTGAAAATATTGCTACCAAAAGCCGTACAAGTGGATAGAACTCCCCTAAAAGAAATGAGCAAACGATCATGATGTCACATGTCACCGCGCCGCTGTCTGCGCAGCTCCCCCCTTCCCGGGAGGGAAAAGGGGAAGCCCCAGACCTACCGTGTTGGCTATCCACCATCAGTTCTGAGGCTGGATGTCAAAAATACGAAAAACCGCCGACCGGAGGGAGGGAGGGAGGGAGGGATGCCGGGGAGCCTCGGGTCTCGCCTAGAAAAGGGCGTTTCATTACATTCAACGCTGGTTTTCTGGGGGGAGCCCCTTCGGCTCCCTGGAGCTAACTACCCACAGAGGAAAAAAGAGGGATGTACCCGGGAGGCAGTCACCACACACTCCCCAACTCAAAGACAAGACAACTGGCTGCAACCGCCAACCCAAGGCGACACAGGCCCGAATGGGCCCGGGAACGACACGAGACATCGAGCAGTCAGGCCCTGCACGACCGCCAAAAGCCCCGTGCCCGAATGTCAGCTAGGACATGCCGCCAAGACAGCAGCAAGAGCAGCGAACCCATGAGAGCCAGGGTCATGGGGAAGGAACACAGGCTGGCTAGCCGCAATAACACGGAGGACGACCCGGGAGACCTTCACCCGCTAACAGGGAAGAACGGAACCGGATCATCCCAAAGCGCATCCAGAACACAGAAGCCGTGGCGCTCAAATAACAGCGGAGGGCCGCAACCGAACGCAATGCACCCCTAGACATCATGCTCGTTTGCTCGTTTCATTTAGGGAAGTTCTATCCACTTCTTCGGCTTTTGGTAGAAGTATTATCACCAGAATAGCGGGTTTGTTTTGAGATGCTTACCTTTCTGGATGCCACACCCGGTCGATGGCAGACGTAGTATGCTTCCAACCACACGGGGGTTTCTATAGGCCATTGCTTCCCATGCCTCTCTGAGGGGGCCAGGTTCTGGCTCGTGGTCCCTGGTAGGCCCACAGAACTCTATACACATGACGGATGCAAAAAGTCTGACATTATCATATCAGCATAGTAAGCTCCGGGGAGCCGACGGGGAGCCTCCGGGTCACACCCAGAAAATGGTGTTTCATTACATTCAACGCTGGTTTTATGTACTGCATGTATTCATTCATTATATAAAATATTAATTTGCTGTGAAATTTCTTAGTTACTGGTGACTTGAGCAGCAGGCCAGTGTCAGCCTCGGCAACAGCATTTGAAAGATTAAGGGATACTGCAATTGAAAATTTGTGTGTTGCACTAAAGGCAGGTCTGACAGTAGATGCCAACACTGTGCTTGCATTTATTTCATCAATATCCAGTAGAGAAAAAGCTGGCTATGATCGCTTGCCAGAAAGGTCAGTGTTTTTATGTTATTTTTTCCCTACAATTGTACATGTAGCTCTGTGGCTCTCATTAGTATTAGCTGAAACTAAGGTTATAATTATTTCTTTGTTTGCTTTAAAATCCAGCACTCTTTTAGAGAAAAAACTCTAAAAGAATCTGAGCCAGGAAGGAGCTTGAGTTGTCCTGGATAGTAAACTTGCCAGAACGGAGCAGTTGGCTGACCCAGTCTGCCTCCCACCTTTTTCCCTAGTTTGTGAAAAGACTGGGTAAACTTACCTCTTTTAGGGGAATCAGGTTCTGGCTCGTGGTCCCCAGGTAGGCTGAACTCCATTGACTGATGCCCCTGTCTAATATACCACATATCAGCCCGATAGCGCCAGAGAGCCTCCCGGGGCTCGCCCAGAAAATGGCGTTTCATTACATTCAATGCTGGTTGTTTTGTATATAACTTGATTGCCATAGATTACTTTTGTGACAATAATTATAAACCAAATAAACAAACTAAACTTCTTCAGTGTATAACACTTCCAAGTTTGACGCCATCATTATTGTGCCTTGTACAGAGGGCTTACAGCAGATTTATCAAATATTTCTGGATAATATCAGGCCGTTGTAATTAAAGCGAATTTTGACAGCTGTGTGCATTACCTTGCAACATTGTTTGCAGCATTACTTTCTCTTATCTAACAATATTTAATGTTTCAGTGATAATATCGTTATATCACATAATGTGGTGGTAGCTTTGGGCCATGTGGCTGTTGCACTGAAAGACTCGCATCGCACCACCGAGACCATTCTCCATCAGTGCCTACTCCAGCGCTTCTGTCGTCCTCCTTCCAATCTTGACACACTAATTGTAGACCAGTTGGGCTGCATGCTTCTGGCAAAAAATGATGTGAGCATTATACTTTAAAATTTATTGGTATTAACTGTTTCATATATAGAAAATTAAAATAGTTTAAATTTGTTGTGACTTTTGCAGTTATGGAATACAGTATATTATTAAAATAAAGCATTTTTGTTGACTGTAATATACATAAATGCCATTGCTGATATTTTTTCCATCCAAACATTTCAGCCCAAGGTGTATGATGAAATAATGGAACAGTTCAGCAAGATCATAATAGAAGGCAAGTAGTGGCACTTATGGAATTGGTGCTGCTCAAGACCAACGAATGAAACAGTACAGGTGAGACTTGTGCTGTTGACCATTGCACATTAGGGAAACTTCATATTTATTTATGGATGATAGCGTTTATCAGAACCAAATTATTTAAGTTTCAATTTTATGATAATGAAGTTAATTTTTTACCCTAATGGTAAATTATTTAAAGATAAATTTTAATGTAATTACCTAAGTGTAGTTACAGGATGAGAGCTACGCTCGTGGTGTCGCGTCTTCCCAGCACTCTTTGTCATAAAGCGCTTTGAAATTACTGACGGTCTTGGCCGCCACCACCTTCTCACCTAACTTGTTCCAACCGTCTACCACTCTGTTTACAAAAATGAATTTTCTTATATTTCTCTGGCAGCTTTGTTTCGTGAATGTAAATGCTGTTGAAAGTTTTCTGAATTATTAACCGTGATCTTATGGATAAATTATTTATACCTGTAATAGTTTTTTTTATGTCTTCTGTACATGTATGCAGGGTGTAACAATAGTAGTTTTCAAAAGATGTAAAGTTTCTGTACATCTGTGCAGTACACTTTTGATTGACCAGTCAATCTATATTCAATAATAATATTAATGTTGACCTTAGAGCTACATTTGTTAAAAAGAATTCTTTATATTTTAAATTTGGGAATGTGAAATAAAAGTGGGGTTTGCATTTATACAAAATATAACTGTTATGTATGTTTGCCTATTGCAACCTATGATAACCATGCCACTGATATTGTTAAATATTTCCAGAATTGTTTTATTAATTTGTTGCAGACACGTAGCTACTGCAGTACATAATGCCTTAGCAAATATATGTGCCAACATTCAAGGGGAAGCCGAGATGGATAAGTTACTGATGCGCCTACTGGAACTTTTTGTAAAGCTTGGGTTAGCAGCAAAACAAAACTCGGAGAAAACATCCAGCTGTATTAAAGGTTTGACTACTTGAATTATTGAGTCGTTTTGTAATGCTCATGTTATGTAAATATTGCATGGTTGGAACATGCTTAGTGTGTGAATCTCACACCAGAAGTATTTTTCATATTAAAAGAGCGAAGCATGTGTAAAAATTATCCACATACTATACAACAGAATACTGTACCCTTTAAAGGTTATTATATAGAGAAATTACATTATATACTCTGACCTCTTTCTGAGTGCACACATTTTATAAACAATTGATTCTGGCGTAAAAATTACTGTGGTTTAGGGAAATTAAAAGCGGCAACATTGAAGGTTTATGGGCTTAATGATTATTGGCTCCGGTAGGTTAGATGGAAAGCCATGGTTCTGATGCGTTTAGGTAGGCTAAACCACGACATTTTGTTAACGAGGGGAGAAATGGGAGAACAGGCTCCATTATATGGCTGAACTTTCATGGGGTCCCAGTA
This sequence comes from Procambarus clarkii, assembly GCF_040958095.1. NCBI lineage: Eukaryota > Metazoa > Arthropoda > Malacostraca > Decapoda > Cambaridae > Procambarus > Procambarus clarkii. Next base: position 16,633,807 of record NC_091237.1, on the reverse strand, counting down.
GAAGTATATGTAATAAAGTATGTTTCTTTGGTTTTAGATACAATAGCTGTATCTAAAACCAAATACAGTTTTAGATACAAGAAGCTGTTACTGTCATGTAACCTCATAATAAAGGTAATTAAGTATAAAAAAAATTAAACTAATATCAGAATAGATTTAGATTTAGCTACTCAGTACAAAATGTCCATGTAGTAATAATATCAGAATAGAAATAATGAAAATGCTACTATCTTATTCTCTGGTTTAGTGGGTAATTAGCTATTACTACACAATATTGCACTGTATTTCTTAAAGGTTAGTCAAAGCCAAAATATTACCATACATAATGTTTGTATGTACAGTTTATATATAGTCCATACTTTGTTTCTTTACTAGCAGTACTAAAGGAGTGTATTTGGAACAGTCATGTTTCCCTTATATCATGTGTTCAAGATTATGGAATTGTTAATCCCTATTGTTATTTGTTTATATATTTTATTTCATTCCCTTCAAAAGATAACTACTGGTACAACATTTGTTACTGCCCTACTATTAAAAATAGTTATTAATATATTTTAGTTCTGTATATAATTTTGGACTATAATACAATACTGTCAGTTGTTCATATTGAATTAATGAAAATTGCATGGTGTTTAAAGTCATACTGAAACATGCAATCTCTTAAAACATCAGTATGGTTTAATGTAACAAAATTTCAGGCATCGAGCAGTGCAGGAAATCTTGGCGTGTTGATTCCTGTCATTGCAGTACTAGTGCGACGTCTTCCTCCTATCAAAGAACCCAAACCCCGTCTACTGAAGTTATTCCGTGACTTTTGGTTATTCTGCATTGTCATGGGCTTCACACAACAGGAATCTGGTATGTAATGTTATTTCCATTACAAAGCTTTATTCAATATTCCCAGAATAAATGCCATGCAAAATTCCTAATGCTTATTGCTTATTTACTTTATCAGCCAGCTAGCACTTTTAGAACCAACCTTATCTATCATAACTCAAAAACCTTACTTCCTTTCATGAACTTCCCATTAGGGGGGTTTGTAACAGCTGAAGTTTTTTTTTCAGGAGATTCTTGTTTAGTGGCTTGTTAAATGCACCACAGTTAAAAGTACCACACTGCCCATAGCTTCATAGCTTCACAGAGGTGCTGTGAGCTACTGTTGCATGCACCAGCCTAGATCGCTCATTCAGTACCGAGACTCTCACAGCCAGTATGGATGCAGATTTTTTTTTATTCAAGATGGCATCTGTTTACTGGAGTCCTGAGGCACAAGATGTGAGCCCTGTGTACCCACAGAAGTTTTGAATCATTTACTGTACCTAAGTGTCTTAAAGTGCTATGTGCAGTGCAGTGGTTAATGAATTAATTAGTAATGTATATTAAATGTTTTTTAATTTGCTCATTTCTTTTGTAAATAGTAATGGAGCAAAGCTGATAAATAAGTAATCATGTGTAATATGATGTATCCTGCTGCAGGTTTGTGGCCTGCAGACTGGCATATGGCTGTCTGTGACATAGCAGTTACATCTCCTCTGTTGCTGTCCCACACCAAACACCGCTCAGAGATGAAAGAACTCAAATATACCTATGCAGTGCGGGATGATTCCGTTTCAGTTGTGAGTAACAACGTACAGCTTTGAAATTTTTTCCAAAGATCCTCATTCATGATTAATGTAGAATAATACTTGGTATTATTCCTTCTTTCACTACAGCATTACTAATTACTTACCTAGAAAATGCTGACAACTTAGTGATATATAATTTCTGAGCTATTCCACTCAGTTGCTCCCTAAGGCAACATTTGCATCGATCCCTGGATAGGATCTAGGGCAGTTTGGGCAGGTCAACATTCTATACTTGTGTTGTGGGGAACGTATTAGACTATTCCTGCCAGGTTATACTGGTGCTTAGGAGATAACAAAAAATACTTGGTCTAACCCAGAATGCACCTAGAAGGTGTATTTACATAAAATTCCAAGGCTTTCCAGACACTACTTGGTATCATAGGAACTGCCAAACAAAGCGTAGCTAAATACAGGTGATCCTTTACCCTCCATCCTCCGCCAGGTTGCCCCAGTTTGGCCTGCAATAGAGAACATCCACAGGTAATTACAGACTGGATTTAGCTAGACAGTGCCTAAAATTTATCACTGGCTAGCTAAATCCTAAAATTATTAGGATTTCGTAGAGGCCTCCTCTCGCATTCTGACTTTTTATTGACAAATCCAAAGTTTGGAGAGAAAATTTAGTAGTTATATCTGGCCTGTTCTTTAGAAGGAAGGTGTTCAATTTTAGGGATGACATATATATATATATAAGGCAGTCAAACCAAAATTTTTGGAGAGTAGTGAGGGTGTGCAACTGTAGACTGAAAAATAAATGAACAGATTTTCAGAGTTTAGACAGTGTTAGCAAGCTAACTGTTGTAAAATAATTTTCTAAAATTTTATTTCCATATGTGTTGCATATTTAGATACATGATTGTATATATGTTCAAGAGGATGAATAAACTTGCCCTTATGTTATGTGCCCCCTGTACTTCTATTGTGGATTGATAGTAATTAAACTGTTTCTTTTTGCAGAGTGAACTAAATGAGCTACGACAACAGATTCTTAGTCTGCTTGAGCACCCAGCTGATGTTACGCAGATTGTCAACAAATTGTCTTTTGCTCAGTGTATTTATGTTCTTTCTGTGTATCGTGTAGAAGCCCTCAGGTTGGTACAATGCTTCAAAATTATTGCTAAAATATTGGCAATTAAATTGTCAATAAATTCTATATTTTTTTTTCTTTTTCCTTTTTTTTTATAAATAAATTGAGAACTATACAGCAGTTTGTGATTTTTATTTAGATTTACATTCTTACATCTATACAGTATTTAAGGAATAGAGAGCTAGCTGAGATGCAAATGAAATACTGTTATGCTAAAACTTGACCCACATTTTTAAGTGTTCATTTCAGTGCACGGTGCAGAATTCAGTGCAAACTTTATATACACTTGCCTTGACCTATAGTGTTTGGACTAGGCTGCTCTATGTCTAGATTTCACTTTTACCACACATGCATTTATTGCAGTTCATTCAAGGCCTTGTGATGCTTGGTGAATATTATCTGTTGTTTGCCTACTAAGGAGTTTTATGCAGCACAGCTTCTGGAAGAATTCTTGATAGTGATTTCACTCTGGTTTTTGGGCTCTGAGCAAAGAAGGTCAACTGAGCACTAGTCCTTAACTGTTAGCCTCTATTTATCCAGCAGTAATTGGGGATTTGGTTGTTAATAATTGGCAGGTCGTGTTGCAGGTAAAACTAGTAGGGTTAGAGCTTAAGTTGAACTATGAGAAGGAAAAGCCTTAACCCCTGGAGTGCGACTATGGATTTACATGTATGTCCACCCATGCACGAAAATTTAATAAATTAAATATTTTTCCTTATAGACTGATTAATGTTAATGCAAAATGTAAGGAAAATGTTGAAATAAAGCAAATATACACACTATTTACTGGTTAGGTGAAGCTGTAAAGGTTGGAGGGTGGTGTGGCAGCCAGATCTGTCAGTGCCTCGCCTCTCATCTTGCTGACATAATGCCATGTAGTAGAGGTCTCCAGTGTTGGCCTTTGATATTTCTATGATTGTTTCTTCACTACAGTATTTGTGTTGAATAACCAAATTTATGTACAGTATATATAATTACAAAAAATGGACTGAGTAGTTTACTAATTATAAAGATAACGTTTGAAAGATATGAATAGTTTTTAACGTTTTCATTCATAACATATATGCTATGTAGCCAAGATATCTTATCATTGCCAGGATTACCTATCACTGATATTTGTATTTGTTACAAAATTCAATACCTTGGTATAAGAAAGAAAATAACAGTAGTATTACTTTTGTCATAGAAATCCAATTTAGGAAAATATGAATCAAAATTTCTAAAAATATTTTATGATTTTTCAGGGTTAGAAGTTCTCCAGAAACAAATTTTCAGCCAATGTTTGAGTACTTACTTGACCCAGCTATTCAGAATGACAAGTATGACATGTGGACTTGTATTAACAGGTGAGGCTTATCCATGTGACATAATGTTTTAGTCCTTGTGTTGTTTGCAGGTGGATTGTAGGCATTTATTATTATATGTTTATCATCCTGATTATAAATCACTAGTGCCATTGTGTCAACTTATCCTGGGTTGTTGATTGTTAATCATTTTACCTTTAGTTGTTCTTCCTCCAGCATGACAATGCCTCCACCTTTTCTAAGTTGTGTGTCTGTGTGTTATATATCGAACTAAAGACCATCTCCAGGATACAGCCCATAGAAACTGTCTTAAATCCCTTATACCTATTGAGCTTGGTGAACAGAGGGATGAGGTGAAAGAAATGCTGTCGAATCAAAGTTGTTTACTGCTTGACTTGTGAAAATGATTCTGTGCTTTGGCTTCTCTGGAAAGACATAAAATATATCATTTGCAAGATAATAACATAAGCGAAGACATCAATTCAGATGGAAGAAATTACTTACCGATAACAAGTTCAGTGCTCTGTTCCAAGTTTGCTCACCTGAAATAATTCCTCATAAAGCCAAGTGGTACAGAATAATGTACGAAAATAACCCATTGAAAAATAGGATTGGAATGGAGCAGCGAAGACAATTCTGTATACATAGGAGACTTGAGGTTTTTCATCACCTTCCCTCTAAATACAAGGGGAATTACTTGCAGACCTCTAATTGTGTTCATGTACAAAACCTGATAATTACCTCCAAAGGGTACTTGGTTAACTGGGCTGCTATGCTTATGCCTAATATCTACAGGCATCAACAGCTAGAGGAGCAATCAGATTAGCTAAGAAACCTGGAATCAACCAGGAGGTTGGTGGCCTTCCTGGTTAATTCCAGATACCACTACAAAATAATCCTGTTCCTATCCAAAGATAAATTTCTTGAGCTTCCTCGTGTGATTATTTGTAAAACAGGTACAAGTATTCATATACTGGGATATTTGTCATATATTAGTAATATGTCTCTCTTTAATTTCTACTATTCTCTCAACCTCAAGTGCATCAGATAATTTTTAGAAGATAAAAAACTTGTAAACATTTTTTTAACTTTTGAATTTGATATTACACAAAATATATGTTTTTATACAGATTTAAGAGCAGCATTTCCTGTTTTCAGTTTTTATTTGAGTGTTGTCAACTCATTTTACATACCTGTGTATCAGTAATAAAACTAGTTTTCATAACAGTTCATATTAGTGATGTAATATAATTCTACAGAGTGAGTGAGAAGGTGTTCAACATATTCTTGGAGCAGGTGAGTCACCGTCCACGAGACTGAGCGTCAGGAGAAGCTACTAGTGTTACATGCACAGTTTCTGCTGACACATTTTAATCACACTCAAGTGCAGATTCGACGAGTGGCTGACAAGCTGCTTTCCAAGCTTGTTGATAGGTAAGAAAGGCTGTACAGTAATTCATTTAATAATATTGATATAATAATCTTAAGTGAACAAAGGCTAACGTAAAGCCTATTAACTAACAGATTTAGTCACAATTAAAAAGAAAAGGAACAGCTGTATTTTTCTTGGTAACTTGTATCCTGTGTTTTCTTATGTTTCATTATCGTTTTAAAATTTTTGTTTTGCTTTAAATGCACTTAAAACATCATTCTGAAAATTTCTGCAAATTTTTTACACAATTACTTTTTCCCTAATGTAAGTATTCTTTTGATGGTTTATTACTGAGGTAATTAATTTTTTAGGTGTAGAATTAAATCATCTGTTTGATCTTCACAGATTTCCCCTCCTGTTGTGGAATGGAAATGTGTTACGAACACTGCTTGATATTTTGCAAGTTTTAGGCTATTCATTGCAACTGGACCCCAATGATGCCAACCCAACCATTCCCATTCCTGACACTCCCTTCAGCATTACCCTCATGGACACTTTGGAAGCCAGAGAAGTGAGTTTTGATACAAGGATGCTTCTTGATACAAGCTTTTGTTTAGATACATCATAATGGAAGATACACTTATCCATATGTTTACTGTTCACAAAAGGCATATACACGTTGCATAGCACAGTGGTCAATGCAGTTGGGTCACTACTGAAAGGTCCCAGGTTTGATTCCCGCAGTAGGACAGTAATGTTTGGTTACCGTTTCCTTTAACCTGATGCATCTGTTCCCTATCAGTAAACAGATAACTGGAAATTAGGCAGCTGTTGTGGATTGCATCTTGGTGAAGACCAATAGTTGACCTTAAGAGGATTTCAATAAGCCTAAACAGGTTTGCTGTCCCTGAATATAGGAAACCATAATGACTTGGTACAGTAATACCTAGTACATTTTGTTGCTCAAGTGTTCCTGCTTCTTGTAAATGAAAGGGAGTACAGTAATTGTGAAGTCATACTTTAGCATTGTGAATATTTTCATTCAAATTGTTCACTTTCTGATGAAGCTAAAATGCATCATCCATACTCTGACAGTAATCATTCGAAGGACACTAATTTGTTTGTTATTCATAAACATTCATATAATTATCACTGTTGCACATAAACTATTGTGAATAAACTTTTGTTTTTACTTATGTTCACTAGAACTCATTTGTCAACATTTTGACACCATATATGTAGTTATAATGCAACAAATAAATGAGGAAATGTAAAATGATAGTGAATATTTTTCTTATTGCTGAGCAGCCAGTGAGTGGCCCAGGGAGCAGGAACGTTTATGGTCGGGAACATGTGGAGAAGCCTGACTGCCAAAGTGTTAATTTATTATGTCAATATATATATTTAAAATTCTTTAATTTTAAGAGTAGTGGCCTTATATACTGTTGAATATTCTCAGGATAATTTCAATTGCATTTAAATCTTAAGAGACTCGAGAATTAATTTAAACTCCTGTCAAAGATATTCATATAATAGTTTTCCCGTTTAATGAAGTAGTGTGGAAAGAATGAGGTTTGCTTCTGCAAGGACTTGAAAGTAGGAAAGCACAAGAAAACAGTCAGAAAGGTGCAAGTAAGAATAACAAACCTGGTAAAGTTCTGCACATATAAGGTAATATATTTGTAAACAAAATGTGAAAGACCACCAAATAGTGGTGGAATGCGAGTACTGTCTAAGGAAGTACCGTTATACACAGGCGGCTCTCCATAACCTCTCATACAGTATTGCCAATATATGCAACTGAAGTCAATCATACTACTAGCTTAATTACATTTGAAGTTTTGTTGTAGGACTGAATCTATATTGGATTCTTTCAATTCCACCCAGTGTTCTTTTAAAAGAATAGGATACAGACTATTGAATTCTTTAGGAATAAGCCTTGTTAGGTCACAGGACCTTGTCCACACAAGTTTGACACTTCTTTTCAAACTGAGCACAGATTTGTGTACCTATCTGAAGGGTTATATGAATTTTGCAGATATACAGTGCCACTGACCTTGTTATTATGGCACTAAAGAAATTGAACAAATCAATCTATTGGTTTGCAATAAGTAGTTGAAGTAAAGAATACATTATATAAATAATCTTTATTATTTTTATTATCTATTTTTGATAATCAGAATCTGTTACCATCTTTAACACTTTGTCAAATAATCTTTGTTTTCATTTTCTCTAACTTGATCACAGCATTTCAGTACATTTTGCTCTGAACTCTACATCCTTCTTACTCGTCTTGTTTATTTTATTTATTCTAGCGTACAGTGAGTGACTTCGCTGCACGTTGTCAGGGGATTCTGCAAGAGGCCATGAAATGGGCTCCTGAGGCTACCCGATCACATCTTCAAAATTACCAAACACACCTCGACCAGAACAATCTGTCATCACACTCGGGTCTAACATTAGCCACCGAGTCTGTCTTACAGTATGCTGGCTTGGGAAATTCTACTTCAACCAGCCATGTAATTACCTTGAACTGTATATTGTTTTTCAGAACTTTGAAAGATATTTTGCTACATACATGGTTTAATTATTGTTAAGGTAGAAATATGAAGTTTCTACAGTATAACATTCTGGAGAATGGTGTGTGTAATCCCTTTTATATTTAAAGGATTGGCATGTATTATTAGATTGTTAATGTTAACAATTTTGTTAATGTTTTACACATACCTATTAGTTCTAAATGTTTAAGGGCTTTTTCAGAAAAAATATGATAGTGAAGAGAAAAATCTCTGAAGAGTAATGAACATGTACTAACTTGGTGGAATAAAAGTGTATCAGGGTTGTGCAATGCTTTCAGGGTTGTTCAATCCTTATGTATAAGGGAGAATGTTTGCCCAGAGTTGGAAGCCAGATGCTTGGGGCTAGAATCGACAAGTTTTGTAGGGAAGTGACACGGGGGAAGTAAAATTTGCGTATGGAAAGGGGAAGAGGGCTCAAGAAAGATTGCAAGTACAGTAGTAGAAATGTATATGAGGAATGTGTCTGGTATATGTAAGATAGTATAGCAATGGGAAAGTATGAGAGATATAGCTGGGAAGGATTGACTAGTGCAAATCCTTAACTGCACACCTTTGTTCACCCAGCAGTGATTGGGTACCAGGTTGTTAGACGATTGCGGGTTGTACTCCAGGGAATCCAGTGGGTGAGGCTTACTATGAACTATGGGAAGGGAAAGCTCTCAGCCTGCTAACAGGAGTGAGCAGTCATCTGTTCCTTTACCCACCTGCGTAAAAAAAAAAAAAGGATAAAGGAATGAAATTTGGAGATGAGGAGTAGGTGAAGAACAATTAACAACTCTTATGGATATATTAACAGAATACCTGAAAATTCTTTAATGAGAAGGGTGTACAAGGGTGAAATATGGGAAAAATCAGAGACAGAAGGCCAGTATTATGGAAAGGAAGAGTGGAACAGTATTTGAAAGAAAGGATGATGGAAGAGGTCAGAGAGTTTTTACAGAGTGAAAGGTTTGTATGATGATAGACTCTTGCAGAAACTTCCATTGTGGCCACTCACTACTGGAGAGCTCTCAGGCAGGAGCAAGGAGCCTGGGCTATAGACAGGCAAATGTTCTGTATAAATGGGACATGTTTACTCACCTGTGAATTATATGACATTAGATTCCAGGTTTTTAAGACCTATTTTGTATGGCTGCTTCTCTTTTCTGTATTTAGAAAAATACTTTAACTTTGTATTTAGCAGCTCTGTTGATGTACTATACATATTTTTTTATGTATGACCTGTTGAGCATCACAATATTTACATTATAATTCTTGCTGAATTATAATGGTGCTTTTATTTATTTCAGTCATCAACTCTTGACAAGCGATATAAGGGAATGAGTGATCTGACATCATCATTTATGAAGTCTCTGAGCCTGAGAACTCATTATCAAGGTGAAATATCTGGGCTGCTGCTCATGGCAACGGATGACGTTCAGCGAGATAAACTGGTATTCAAGCTGTTGGGAGATATTAAGACTGCAAGTGACAATAAGAGTGAGGTAGAGTTCAGACAAGGGCTATGGAGAGCAACTGGTTTGCTGATTGCAACCAAAGGTCAGAGTACTTGAGTGTTTATGGATATCAGTTATCCAGTGATTGAAATGCTAGACTCAATGTTAAGGTATACTGTATTTAATGATGATAATTGGAATTAAAACAATACATTTTTTATTTTTATTTGTGAAAAATATAATTTTACCTTTTTTAAGTGATTTGATTAATATTAAAAAGGCTCAACACAATGCCAAAAGTCATGTATATTTAATCTTTTCTGGAAGAGCCTCTAGGTGGTTTCATGAAGCTGAATCGGTCATTGGTGTCCTGTTGACTCTGGACCAGAGACAAAACCTTGACACCCCTCCCCCCTTCTAATAGAGGTACAGAAAGTTGGGGGATTGTTCTGATTATCCACTCTGAGAGAGCATCCAGAAAGTAGGTGAAGCAGCTGCATGTTTCACAAAAATGATAAACAAAAACAGATAAAACTGTAAATTATTTGCTCAAATTGAGATGGTTCATTTGAAGCTTAGCATAACCCCCCTTCCCCCCTAGTGCACAAAGTTGCCAACAGGTGGCATCATGGGAGCTACAGGCTTTCTGCCTTGGCATTGGCCATTCCTGCCAACAATGCTAGACCTATCTAACATTCTTGAGTTATCTCATTGTAACAAGTCCCACTTCTTTTCCAAGAGAAGAGTTGACCATCCTTTGGACTCTGTCCTGTGGGGGGCCATTTGTTTGTACTTCATTCATATTCTTGAATACTGCTTCACAAGTTGTTTTACAAGCCTCACTTCTTGAGTGGACTTATTTTAATCGGCACTATGAGATGCATTTTAGGGCAGTCCTTTTCTAAGGATTGCCCTAATTTAGCATTGCCCCTGCATTGACTTTAACTTCTCATGTTTTGGGAAGTTAGCCCCTAGCATTTGTGTCAGATTGTTGGTGTTTCATTCATCTGCTTCAGAACTAACTTGGGAGGGTTGGAGGCGGGAGAAGGGGCCACCTAATGGTGTTGATCAGTACGAACAGGTTTGAGCTAGTTTTGATTACTGTTTTGAATTGTTTGGGTGTTGTTAGGCTTCTTTTTCTGTGAACCTTGTAGTTGTCTGAAATGCTTTGCTGTCTTTTTGGATGCTTTCCAGGTGGGGTGGTGGAATGTCACATGTTCTCTGTGCCTCTATGAAGGAACCAGGTTTTAGGTCTGATCTCGGTAGGCCAAGCAGAATTCACCGCTACTGATGTGACCTAGTAGCTAGAAGCAGTCTTAGTGAGATAGCTTCAAGGAGCCACTGAGGCTCTACCAGGAAGGGGCATTTCATTACATTAAGTGCTGTGTTATAATTAAATTTTTATTAATGAACTTCCTTCACGTGTTTGCACAGGTATAAGTGAATAGACTATAATATGGTGTTCAACTTTAGATTGTATTACAATTAATTGTTAGTTTTGTATTTGTATATCGAGTATTAAGTGTATTAACCTTATTTAATTAATATTTATAATAATATAATCATTATTATTATTTTTATAATTGTATTAATTGCACAGGTATTCATCGTGGACTGTTGCGTTGTGTGTGCACGTCATGTCTGAACCTTTTCACGGAGGATGCAGTGGAAAATAGTGCAGCATGTTGGCAGTGGATATTATCAGCTCGTCACGATCTGACATTACCTTTCATGCAAGAGATGATCTCTGCTTGGCAGGTTTGTTTGTTTGTTTGTATTTATCTATCTACATTATATATACCAGGTATATGTACATATAATAATGAAGTGGAACCTCAGGTAGCGAATGTCACTCATTATGAATTTTTTTGGGTTACGAACTCAATTTCTTCAGAAAATTCAAATCGGGTTACAACCTTTACCTCGCAAGTGTTTACTTTTAGAAGTGTTAAAATGTAGAGAAAAAAAGTCTCTATGGGAAGGTTCTTGGCAAGACAAACAAGCAGTGAACCACAACCAGGTCCTAGTGGTATGCAGGCAAAATATAGGAGAGTACCCCAGAGTACCCCACTGCCTGTTGTTATAATGGAAGGGGACTCTCCTTCCAAACACTAACACGTCTCCTCCTCTTCCCTTCCTCACCGTGTTCCATATGTCAACATGAGTCATCAATAAAGGTCAGATATAACTTGTACATACAATAGTACAAAATATTTGTGTTTGATGGGAATTCGAGCCGATGCTTGGTAAAATATGAAATGTATTTTGAAGTTAATATTTTTGGAAGTGTGGAACGGATTAATTCAATTTACATTGTTTCTTGTGGGAAAATTTGTTTTCGGGTGGCGAATATTTGGCAAACGACCTGTCTCTGGGAATGGAATAAATTCAAAAACTAAGGTATCACTGTAATAATATTAATAATAATAATAATAATAATAATAATATTAATATACAGTAATAATACACACACACTTACAAATTATGTGGAAAGGAATTAAAGAACTCTAATAAAGAACAAGATCTAGGAGTGATTTTGAATAGTAGACTGTCACCAGAAGAATACATAAAAAATATTGTGTGGGGAGCATATGCATCGCTTTTCAACTAATGAATAGCTTTTAATAACATGGATTACATGACTTATGTGAGACCAAAATTTAAATATGCAGCAGGTGTATAGTGCACTGATCGCAAGAAGCACATCAACTAGAAAAGGTGCAGTCATGCTACTACTAAATGGTTTCCGGAACTGAAAAACAAGAGTTATGAAGAGAGGTTAGAGGTGTAAAGGCAACCCAGAGCACACGACGGCTTCCTTTTACCATGACATGGTAAAATGAAGTCTCTGTTTAGAATGCCGTAGCCTGATTGTTTGGGGCATGTGTGGGGGACAATCCACAGCATAGGCTCGAATCCCTATCACAGCTCCTAACGATTTTCTCATTTAAATGGGTCTAGGCTAACTAAATTGCATCCTAAAGATATATTATATCTATATTTACATCATGTGTATAAAAACCAGATGATAATTAAAATCAGTGATAATTGTATTACCCCTGAAGATCAATATATGATGATACTTGTACTTTAAGGGTTAACTAGAGTATAAAATTTGTATTCTAAGGTTTATGTAAACCACCAGATTTACACATAAATAAATCAACAAACTTGAGTACTTGCTTTTGATTATTAAACATAAATTAATTTTATATAGGTGGTCCTGTTACGTAAGGTACAGTTGTCCAACAGATCAGCCGTCTTACAAGCAACATTCTATAAAAAATTTATTAGCAAATTCATGAGTTAATCCAGCACTGTTGATCCGCTAGTTGTGTAAATTATCCTTCATACTAAGTCATCCTCTGCTGGCTATGTGATCAAATGATCTTGCTGTGTTGATGATTGACAAGATACACCAGTATGAAAGTATATATAATTTTTAAATTCAGTGTTCTTTAGTTGACATATATTGATGTTTATTATTTCTATGCAGGATAGTGTGGATCGACGATTAGGTCTATTCTCAAGGCAGTCAGAAGTAGTAAACCCTCTTGCAGCGTATGAAGGCTGTGAATTAAAACCACATGCCCCAGAGGTTGGCCCCCATGACATATGGATCAAGGTAAGTCTTTGAAATCTTAACATATGGATACATTTTAATGGTAGACTTATACTAGATTAACTTTAGTGTGATCGTTTACAAAAGAAGAACGAATAGTAACTGAGACAATAGTGTGCAAGTACAGGATATATGAAGAATCATGTAAAAGTGTCAGACACAAATAATCAATAGATTAAAATGAAAATCCAAAGCAAAATAATCTACAATAATATATTAATCAAGATAATTTTAGCAAATTAAAGTATGGGGCAAATCATCATCTGCACTCTTACTATATTTATATGATGGAAATGATTATTCCAGAAGTAGGAACTTGGGATCTCCCAGGCTGAATCTCTACTAATAATTCTCTTAATAGCAGTTTGACTTCTTATGGGGGATGCAATAAAAGCCCAACTGGTCCATAAATATCTAGCTAGATGGGAATAAGTTGACTTCAAAATATCTCATCCCAACCATTGTAATATGGGTGGGTAACTGTATTTTGTGGAGCTTAGTCCATAATGAGAAAAATTAAGGGAAACTATTTTGCAAAAATGTAAATTTCATTGTATAATACTCTATGCTAAAACTAAATTTCATCTTGAAAAATGATGAAAGTTAGCATTATCATTTGCTTTGCTCAGTTTGGAAAAGGCTTAATTCAGCAAAGAAATTATGTATGTTTAATAGTTTATTAGTAATAACAGTATAATGTATATTTTTGTTTGTAGTACCATTCACATATAAGGAAAATAAATGATGTAGCTTGAGAACCAAACATGGTTAGTATATATTTAAAATTGTGTAAGAGTAAATTTCTGTTTACTTTTAACCTTTAAATCTTTACATCTGTATATGGAAGTGGACTAACTAATTACAGTGCAATTACCTAAGTGTAGTTACAGGATGAGAGCCACGCTCGTGGTGTCCCGTCTTCCCAGTTCTCTTTGTCATGTAACTGTTTGAAACTACTGACGGTTTTGGCCTCCACCTTCTCACTTAGCTTGTTCCAACCATCTACCACTCTGTTTACAAAAGAAAACTTTCTAATTTTTTGGGAGCACCTTTGTTTCTTTAGCTTGAATCTGTGTCCTCTTGTTTGAGAAGTTGCTGGTTTCAAGAATTCTACTAAAAAAATCCACTTTTATCAGCTTGGTCGATTCTTGTTAGTATTTGATCATAACTTCTTTTTCTTCTATCATCTAGCTTTGGCATGTTTAACGCCTCTAGTCTCTCCTCATAACTCTTGTTTTTCAGTTCAGAAGTAATTTTGCAACATGCTGTTGCACCTTTTCCAGTTTATTTATGTGCTTTTTGAGATATGGGCACCATACAACTGCTGCATATTACAATTTTGGTCTCTCAAGTCATGAACAGTTTCTTTACTATTTCACCATCCATGTAGTAATAATTAAAAGCAAGTCTGAAGTTGGAAAGCAACATATATGCTTCTCACAGATTATTCCTTATTAGAGTTATGTAATTCCTTTCCACATATTTTATAAGTTGTGTGTGGTCTATTTTCTCCAATTCCACATCCCATAATTTGTCATTTATTTACATTGAATTATATTTGCTACTTGACGCTCCAAGCACTTATTTTATCTAGATCAGTTTGAAGGGCATTTTAATCATCTCTCTCTCTTATCTTCCCCATTATCTTAGTATTATCCACAAACATGTTCGTATAATTCTGTATTCCTTCTGGTGGATCTTTAATGAAGACGATGAACATTACTGGTGCAAGAACCGAACCCTGTGGTACTCCGCTAGTAATACACTTCCAGTCAGATACATTGTCTCTGATTATATGCCCTCATCTGTCTGTCAGTTAGAAAATTTTTCATCCATATCAGAAGTCTCTCAGTCACCCCTCCAGCATGTTCTAGTTTCCAGAACAACCTTTTATGGGCTGTCAAAGCCTTTTTTAGGTTCAGATAGACACAGTCAACCCAACCACTTCTTTCCTGTAGTATCTCTGTTTTTCTATCATGAAAATTAATAGATTTGTTACACAGGATCTTCCTATTTGAAAACCATACTGTCTGTCCGTGCATGTGTATGTGTGTGTGTGGTTAAATTCAGTTTTATTAAAATTTATCTCTGTGCAACCTACATATGGAGAACTTAATTTCCCTCCAGCCAATCCACCAGATTGGAGAAAATAGGTTAAAAAATGGTAACCTATTTTGCTGCCAGCTATCCAACCTTTTGCCTTGTGGTTCTTTTTCTTGTCATCCATTCATTCATATTGTTACCCAGTCACCCATCTTTTGTATCATTCATCTATTGTCAACTCATCATCTTGTTACTTGTCTTTCTGACCAGATAACTACAGTAAATGGTTAGCTTTCAGCCACCTACCCTTTCATCTTCCACTCTTACCAGCCATTCCTGCTATATAGTTCTTTCCTAGTGTCTGCTTTTGAAAATTATCTACCAACCATTCTTCATATCACATAATCACATATTTTTTTAACATGTCCTTATGTCAACTTAACCATTTATAAAAATGGGGTGGAGTGAATGTATAAATATAAGTAATCATGCTTGGCTCTAGTTATATTGAAAATGATGTTCTGTTTATACTTTACATGTTATTGACAATTGTAATTAATGTAATCTTATTGTAAACAAGTTTGTGTTTACATAATCGATTACTGTAGCAATGAACAATCCTGGTAACGTTTTAAACATGTCTATAACAGTTCATCAGCGAGCGTATTGAGATTGCTAAGTACGACAGTGATGCTCAAGTTGCCATGTTTGCTGGCATGTTTCACCGGACGTTACACATGACTGTGGGTAACCCCGACTCTAAGATCAACCGTCACATTGGTGCTCTGGGCACCCGCTTCCGACTCCTCTCCTGTGCACTCACTCTAATTCAGGGTAAATAATCTGTGCAGATTCTGCGAAATCAAATTTCCACTGAACATTGACTTTATTTATTATGCCTTGTCTCAAGAATTATAATATGAGAGCATAACTTTAACCAACAGGTGATGCAATTCCAAAGTCATTGAGCAAGAATGTGTTACGTGAGCGAATTTATTGTGCTTGTTTGGATTACTTCTGTGCTGCCCGTGGTTGCCCTACGCAACGTCCAGCTCGACTTCAAGATGACATCAATGCACTTCTTCATTTTTGGAATTCTCTCCATGCTGACAAAAAATATTTAAAAACAAGTGTGATTGGAGGTTAGTTTCTTTTCTCATGTACTGAAAATAAAGCAACTTCCCTTGTCCAAATTAATATGCTAGTGTTGTTTCAGGGATTGGCTAAATGTTGGTATCCTGTCACATTTTTTCGGGTGAATTTTCATCAGTGTTTTGGATAAGGAAATTCAGCCCACCAAGCAAGCTACCTCCATCTTTGCTCTTTTTCTAAAGTAGAATGTAACAACAGAGAAGAACTATGAAGTCATTTTGTTTCCCAAATTAGGAATATATGAGTTAAATCCTACCAAACAATAAATGCTTATGTTAATACATCTCCTGCAAGTACAACACGAGTCGCTTGAAGCCATCGACTCCTAACTACATACAGCCAGCTATTCAAGTCCAACCAACTGCTCACTCCCAGCTCTTATGTCTGGTAATGTTGTCCAGAAGTAGATTCAAACACTGGTGGGGAAACACCAGATTGTGATTTGGTGATTCAAGACAACCTCATCAATAATGCACAATTAACAATAATAGCATAATTTTGTTCATGGGTCTAGGTTAACTCCATTACATCCATATAGGTGTATTGTAACCACATTTACATCATTTCTATGATGTAGTCGGGTGATAACTAAAATCATCAAAGGATAATCACAGTACCCATTGAATACACATATTATGATAACTGCACTTCAAGAGTTAAGGACCCGGGCATGGAAATACTCAGGATGAGGGTGAAAATTCTATACAGTTACATTCTCATGGTTTTCCTAAATGGTTGTAACATCTGAGAATTTGATTGATGTTGAAAACCATTGAATACTGTATACTTAAAACAATTATATGATTGGTTTTTAACTAAAGCCTATACTGTATCTTGCAAATCAAGGTAAATTCTATAACTTGTAAATCAAGGTATAGAATTATGATTGGTATCTCTTCCCCAGTGTGTAAGAAAAAATATATTTAAAATAGTTTTTCTTTCTAATATTGCTAAAAATGCATTCCTTCACCACACGAAGAAAAATTATGTGTGACATGTTTTGGCTGAGGTAAAGCATGAAAATCTCATAGAAATCCTTGCAAGATGGTGTCTCGATTCACAAGTGATGATGAAACAATAATAGCCCCATAGTGGTCGCCCTGGCCACGCCATGGGGTGGGAGTTGCCGTGAAGGTACATTTTGATATTTATTTCTATGTCTCTGATTTGTTTTTCTCAGGTGTTTTGCAGGAATATTATTCAGTAGTGTGTCATATGATAAACTTGTATAATAAAATGTTTGGATCATTGGAATGCTCAAATACAGTATATATTCATGTTACTAATATGTGCACAGTGTTATATTCTTAGAACAATAAGATATACTATTTTTGCTATTACACTATATGTACATGTATATGTAACAATCTACATTTGTATGCACCATTACAAATCAGTAAGCAGTTCTGGTGAGTGTAATACTCTTGTAACCAGTTATCAGAGTTCAGCCTATCTCCGCATGTTTTGCATGAAATTGAAACTACATGCATTAAATATATAATATTTTTGTCCTATTTTTTCTGTTTTTACAACTGCTTTTTCAAGTGCAATGATGCATTGGGCTGTTAATAATGTTATTTATATCACAGAACATGTAAAACATAGGTATGCAAATATATTTGTGTTTTACTAATATGCTCACAATATTACTCTTTGCTGCTCTTGCTGGACCTGCTCTTTAAACAATTAAACATTATTTTTGTTGATATTGCACTATATATATATATATTTTATTACATGCACTATGGTATTATGAACCTCTAAGCAGTTTTAGTTGGTTTCATTATCTCGCAACCAGTTATCATTCAGCATTGCTTCTCATATTTTGTTTAAAATTGTAACTGCACTCATTGAATAAATAATACATGTATTGTTAAGGTTTTTATCATTGGTTTCTGTCAGGAGCCCCTTCGGCTCCCAGGAGCTATTGGGCTAATGTGTGATACATTAGACTGGGGCATTAGTCTATGGAGTTCGACCTACTGGGGACCACAAGCCCGAACCTAGCCCCATCAGAGAGGTTGCAGGGAGCAATGGCCCTGGAAAACCACAGGGGCCCCTGCAAATTCCCCTGTGGTTGGTGGTTTTCCTTATCTGCCATCGAACAGGGTTAGGCACCCAGAAAGGTAGGGTTAACAAAACAAATCCCACATGGTAAGAAAAGTACAAAAAAAAGAAGAGGCAGAACTCCCTCCAATACCAAGGAAACAAGCAAACGTCACTCTCCACTGCTGCGCCGCTTTACATTTACTGATCTATATTTTTATGCACCATAACGAACCACTTAACAGTTTTGGTGTGTGGGGTAATGAAATCAAGCACAGCATATCACCACATGCTATTTGGCTGATGACACCACATGACAGCAAAATGCCTCATAATATACTATGCTCATTGGTAACTCTAGTTACACACTGTTGTTATTATCAGAATTTTGGTCACTGAATCATAAATATGATATTTTCCACAACTTTATTTTATAAAGGATATGATGTTCCATTTCATGATGTGTAGATGCACGAATCCGTGGCTGTGTGCTGTGGATGTCTGCCTTATACTGTGATCGTCATAACTAGCATAGTGTTCACTGACTTCTGAACCTTGTACATAGTCTTTTATCATAGTTTGGATCTTCTATGACACTTCATCACAAAATAATCATAGTTACTTATTTTGTCATTATTAATTGATGTTGTGGGCACAAGCTGCATGAGGTGCTGAGAGTTGTTGCAGCATGCGCTGTCCATGGTCACTCTCAGTACTGAGGCTTTCACACCCAGGAGGGATGCCCACAGAATTTTCCAAGTTGGCTGCTATTTAGTGGAAACCTGAGGAAGCAAATGTGAGCCCCATGAGCCCAAAATCTGGCTATGCAATTTTGTATGCAATGGGCCCATGTTCATGCATAGGTAAAGTTCATAGTATTATTAGTATTATTTATTATTTATTTGTTTAAATAATAAGAAAATAATCATTTTTGTAAATAATTAAAAAATGTATAAAAACATTTGTTTATTTTGTAACTTTCAGACTTCACATCTTACCAGTATGGTGGAGGAGCTTCACTATCACCCTCTGTGGCATCGGATCTCAGGTCTACATCAGGGGAATTTGTTATTACAAATGGGTGGATTAACACTGTTCCTCTTTCATCTAACACCTCCACTCTATCCAAAAGATCTACACGTAGTAAGAGACTCATCAACCCAGATATTTACGTTAAAGATTACCTCAAGAAGAGAGCTCTGATCCTGTCTTTGCTGGTGAGTAATAATTTTGTTTTCAACTAGTATAGTCTCCAGAATATTAAATACATTGTTAATATTTTATTAATAAAAACTAGGCCTTCACTGTCCCTTTTTATTGCCTGGATTATCACCCTTGAATAAAAAATGGCAGTGGTGGTTAACTGGTTGTAAAACGAAGCTGAACTCCTCCCCCTCTGGAAAACAGTCTTTTACTGCTGAAAGGAAGTTTTACCAAAAGCCTCAATAAACTGGTATATATCCTTTAACCCTTAACATGCTCGGGGTCTAATATCCTGCTATCCACACAGGCGCATGTCATTTTGAAAAAAAAAAAAATTTTTTTTTTTTGCTAATCTGTTAAGTTCTGTTCACTGATCACGGGAAAAATAAAAAAAAAATTCTATTGTACTTACTTTTGTTGCAATAGAGCCGAGAAGCTCTGCAATGACGTCACAATCTGCATGGTCGCTCATGCAGTACACGCCCGGGAGATGTTGCGCGCGGTCCTCAAACAGCCAGAGTTGCCACAAATATATTTTCGCGCTATTTATTTACAATGTCTAAGCGCATTTTATCTAATTTTTTTTCACTAATTGTGTTTCAAATACTGTTTGAACATATTTTGTATCAATAATTGTTGCATATTTGAGTATACACAGGCGCACACAAATGTTTTCAATTACGGCAATGTAATATGTCATTACAGTCTATTATATTATATGTTCTGCTTATATGTTTACATATTTACACACTCGCACACGCTATACACACTTTGAAGCACACTTAGAAGATTTCTAGACTGTGGTAGTCATTGAAGCAGTCGACAGCACATAATGGGATACCACACGTTTCACACCATGTTTGCACAAGCTTCCGTTTCTTGTCTCTACGTGTCGTTGTTTTACACACCAAGCAATCACGTTGGGCTATTGCACGCTTCACACCAGGTGGCAAATACTTAAGTTTGTGTGCTAGGAAGCCTTCAGTGTGAGCGAGGCGTGGAGTACCAGCATGCTGCAACAGTGGGTTTATGATGGGCCGCTGAATACCTGGGACATCTTTTGCAAACTTTCCTAATAACTGTATTGCAGCATCAAATACAAAGTCACGGAAAGTGGGCTTACGTCCAGTTCTCACAAGGTACATGTTGAAACAGTTCAGCATGCTCATGTCCACAAGATGGAAGAACACTTTTTTCGTCCACCTACATGTCTTCCGCACACACTCTGCAGTGCCAATCATCATGTCTGATTTATCAATCAACCGCATGTTGATATTATAGTCTAAAACACAGTCTGGCTTATATAGTGGTGCGTTTGTTTTATGGCTCACTTTCCCACTGTTCACCATTGTTCCATCATGAATTGTTGTCAACAAGTTCACCTCTCTTTTGTCTTTCCACCGAACTGACAGAATGTTATCACTTTCCCTTCTCTGACACTCACCAACTGCAATGTCGTTGTCAAACACAGGCATTTCCCTTCGTTGTGGCTTTACTGTACCAACCAATCCGGTTCTATTTTCTAGCAAGAACCGAGCTAGCAAGGGACTTGTATAGTAATTATCTGTGTATAAAATGTGTCCCTTGTTCATCCACGGAGCCATGATGGTCTTCACTACACTCCCCGAGAATCCATGTTCGTCGTTACCGGGAATGTCTACATCACTAGCCGAGTACAGAATCATGTGTAACACGTATCCTGTCTCACAATCACAAAGAACAAAAAATTTCAGGCCAAATCGGTTTCGTTTTGAGGGAATGTACTGTTTGAATGGAACACGTCCCTTGAAAAGTATGAGAGATTCATCAACCACCAGCTTCTGTGCTGGTACGTAAAAATCTCTGAATTTTCCAATAACATCGTTCATGTAGTGCCTCACTCGCCACAGTCTATCATCAGGTGTTCGGTCCTGAACACTTCCAAAATGTAGACACCTGAGGAGTATCTGAAACCTGTCTCGTGACATATATTTCCCGAATAAAGGTGTTGGTATTGTCTTGTCCTTGCTCCAATAGTCATTTATTGCATGTTTGTGACAGTGCTTCATCAACAAACAGAGTGCCAAAAACACATACATTTCCGCCACTGTGGTATTTTTCCAACGCTGCAGTCGTGAAAATTCTGTGATTTCCCTCTCAATCAGGTAAGCAGCATGCAGGTTCGTTTGGTGTACAATGTATTCCATGAGTGGTTCATCATAGAATGCTGTAAAATATTCCATCTCAGCCATGTCCTCACCTTGATTAGGGAAAAGGTTTGTAATCCCTACATCTTTATCGTCAAAGTGAGGAATATTAGGAATAAAATCGTCACCATCACTCCACTCAAGTACACCAGGCGTCCTGCGAGATGCAGAGGAAAGATGGCGAGGAAGCGATGCATACCGGCGACCAGGAGCTGAATACCGTCTGCGAGAAGCACGGCGGCTACGTGCACGTGAGGTGGGTGCACGTGAACACGAGGGTCTTGGTGCCATGCGGTGGCGCTTGGCTGGGCGAGATGCTGCTGACGCGACAATTTCTCGCCCAGTTACACCACTGGTACCAGCCACAGGCTCAATAAAACTTTGATCTGAGTCACTAAACCCAGAAAAGGAGTCACCTCCCTCTGACTCGTCAACCTCAAACAGAAAATATCCACAGGAACTGTGAGGGTCGTGGTAGAATTGGGGTAGAAAATGGGCGAGGAGGCATGGGAGAGCGTATAGGCCTCGCCATGGCCATTCTCACTTTCACTGCTGCTGCTACTATCTCCCGACAACTGTGTATAATCCTCATCGTTGTCTGAATCGTCAAACACACTTTCTTCACCTTCAGAGAATAATTCGTGGGCTATTTGCTCTGGGGTGAGGGACTGAGTGATGCGTGCTCGTGAGGCGTTTGACCGTGCGCTCGCCATGGTGACTCTCGCTAAACTGAGGCCTCCCATGCCATCGGAGCGTGAGCTGGATTTTTTTTCAAAATGGCCGCTGTTTACTAGAGCCCCTGGGCAGCGTATGGGACCCCCAGCTACACCGCGGGCCATTCAAATCGTGCGCGGTACCCATACACTTCATATGAAGTGAAGCGCAGTTGACTGGTAAAACGATTTACACTTCATATGAAGTGATGCGCACTTTAAGGGTTAATGTTCATGCATAACATCTAGCCATCAAATCAGGAATTTGGGTCTTGTAGCCATATGATGGCAAGAGGAGAAAACATTCCTTGTAATAGATCAAATTCAACTTGAAATTCCTTGCTCCTCTTCAAAACTCAGTGCTAGTAGACTTGCTTCGGTACCTAGACCATGCTGAGAAGATTGATCATAATGCTTTTCTGAGGGGAGCCCTGTCGGCTCACTGGAGCTATTGGACTGATATTACAGTAGCTATATTAGTCTGGGGTTTCTGTCATACTGAGTTCTTTGCCTACCAGAATCCACGAGCCAGAACCTGGACACCCGGAATCACGAAGCAGTTACACAGGTACTTACGAACGTGTACATCTTTCTTCAAACTTTGACGACTTTGGTTACATTTATTAAACAGTTTACAAGCATGAAAACTTCCCAATCAACTGTTATTATTGTTATAAACAGCCTCCTGATGCTTCGGAGAAAATTAACTGTTTAATAATTGTAAAGAAAACTGCCAAAGATTGAGAAAAGATGTACAGGTTCGTAAGTGCTTGCGTAACTGCTTTGTGAATCTGGCCACTGGTTCCTTCAGAGAGGCAAAGGGAGCAATGACCTATGAAAACTCCACTCTTTGAGAGTATATTCATGTCTGCCATCGACTGGGGTTAGGCACCCAGAAAGCCTGAACAGAGCCCAACGACGACTCCTTCCCTCCCCAAGTAAAACAAGGTAATAAGCAATAATCATCGACCCGATGTGCCGTTCATTCTCGCCTCACCCCTCCCCTCCCCACCGAGCTGTCCGCTAGACTGCTAGTTCGTCTACTGTGGCTGCCATTATCTGTCAGGATTTTGCCTCTAGTGATTGTACCTGTCGTGTGTTGGGGCGTTGTCCAAGAGTACCAGTACCTCAGGCTGCATTCGCTTAGGGTTATCTTCCCTGGACGCCCTGTAAGTACATCCCATGGGCCTCAGGGTTATCTTCCCTGGGGCCTTTGGGTTCTCACTCTCATAGGGGTTGTTGTCACTCGATATCAGCCTTGCCCTTGGGGTCAGCAGTGGTCTTGGTGCTTTCGTGTGTCCCTGGGTAGGGAGTGTTTGTTGCTGGTTGGGGTGCATGCTGCTGCTCAGCTCACATTCAAGCAGCGGTCATGACTCTTTGGTCTTCTGTTGTTGTGGAACACTTTTGGGGTTTCTTTTCATTCTTTTTAGTTTCTTTCCTGCTTGGTGGAGGGCTGCCTGGCTTCTCATTAGGTATGCCTAGGTTCTGTTTGGTAGTCCTCCACTCAGCCCCTGATGTTGCTCCCTTCTCAAGGGTCGGCGTGCCTGGTATATAGACAGGGTTCAATCAGCTTTGCAGCACCAGTGCCTGGGCTTCCCGTAGGGACCTTCCCTTGCGGGCCCTGAAAATCCCTGACGGGGCTCGGGTGACTATGGATATGTCCTCCGAGTTCATCGTGCCTTGTGCAAGTTTGAGGGTTGTTCAAACAACCATGATCAGATGGCTTCTCTCATGGTGTCCCACCTGCAGTCTTCTTCTCGGCAACAGTATGAAGTCTCTTAGTCTCTTTTCTTTTATGAAGTCTCTTTTCAAAGTTTCCTTTCTCTTCGTAGATTGACTTCTGTTTCTGTTTGTGTTTTGTTTTCCTTTCATGACTCTTTCAGGACCAACATCTTAAATGATTGTTTTAAACAGTCAAACAATAATTGTTTAAATTGTCATATGATGATAATAGTATTCCCCTAGCAACATTCATGACGATAACGGTATTCCCCTTAATAACATTCATGACAATAACTGCATTCATACCATGCAATGGCAGCAGGATTTTCTTTCATGGATCAAGGTGAACTTCATTACAGCCACATAGACCTATTATATCCATATTTGCATTATACATGTAAAACCCAGACAGTAATCGTTTTGCTCTTATGATGATAACCACAATACCCTTTGAACCAACAATTAATGATGTCCGCTATCTAAGGGTTAATAATCATTTCTAACATCACAGTTGCAGCTGAAAGTTTGCTTTCAAGATCTTATATTTTATTTCAGGCTGTTGAAATTCAGACCTTGAAGGTTTGGCTGCAGCCACCTCGACCTGCAGGACAAGGCGGAGAAGTAACCACAACTCAGGAAGAAGCCATTGTCAAGTGGTTGTCTGGTGGCTTCAACAGCCCTAAGGCATGGAGTGGAAACACAAATCTAGCTTGGAGCATATCGCCTGCATTAGCTGTGTTTTTACCAACAAGGTGTGATGCTTTTATTATATTGTGATTGTTCTGTAGTCAAAAATCTTGCATATTAAGAAATTATATTGACAATTATTTCAACAAGTGCTTTTGAAAATACAGGTAACTGGATCTTGAATTTGCAGGATTCACAATGTCCAGGGATTAGATGCAGAAATCAGCCACTTAGTGAGAGACAATCCCATAGCTGTTAGTCACCTGCCAGATGCCTTACAGTACTTGGCTACATCAGAAAATATCCTTTCTGACATTCCAGAGGTAGGTTTAGATCTCTTTTGAACATGTTTTGAGAGAGAGAGATGCACTCAGGGTTTTTTCCTAGGGCACTCATTAATGCTGCCCTTGCACAGTCAGAGTAATCTTTTCTGATATGTTTGAAAGTTTGCCCCCTGAGAGGCCTGGCCACTGGGATGGTGAACTTTGCTCAACTAATCACGAATCTTTGGTTTGTGTGTTTGGGTCTTTGGGTATTCTTTTGGTTATGCTGGGGTGCGGCAGTGTTAAGTGTGCTTGTTCATGTGGTGCTCTGCGGTCGCCATTTGTTGTCTCATTGTTTTGGTTGCATTTGGTGACTTCTTTTGGCAAGTGGCCCTTGTGCATGGGATTTTTGCTTTATTAACTACCTTCAGGCCTTGGTACTGTAATCCCCGTAGTCTTACTTATTCCACTTCACAATTGGAAACTTTTTCAGGTAGCTGCTACTTTGCAAGCTAGGTTTTCCCTGAGCATAATCCATATCATTATCAGAATCATCATTGATACTTTCCTCATCTGTTTCCATAAGTTTCTTCTGAATTTCATCATCAGTCTTTCATCATCAGCCAGCCGTTGTGTGTAGCGAGCCTCAGAGCAGCTTTGTGAAGCAGAGAGGCGTGCATCAGCCATGATACCTTTATACAAACTGAGACATTACCACCAATGCAGCCTTCTAAGGATTTTTTCAAGTTAAAAGGTTGTTTACTATCCCCCTCCCTGGGGCAGCATCTGATTGTCCAGTTTACCCAGTGAAACTTTTGGATTTTATGCAGTTCTTGAAACCTGTCCCAGCCCATATTGTGCAGTTTGCAGATAATTAGCTTTATCAATCAAAGCCGTGTTGCTCAGTGGAAAAGTTAAAATCAGGGTGGTAATGACTCCCTCTCCCTCCCTCCCATCAATTTACCACACCCAAAATTCTTTCAAGTGCTCAAGTTCCTCTATGGAATATTTTGGGAACCTATCCCAATTCCAATAAATAATTATGGAGATATGGTCTCAACCATTTACAGAATAACATATCTGGCACCTTCTCTGATTTATGTTTAATAATAAAAAAAATGAAAAATTTAGGGGAAATGTGATCCGCTAGAAATTGTTTAATGGTCAGGATCTCACCATGATCTTAGATGTGTGCATTGTACTTTAATGTCATAAGAAATTACTAAAATTAAAAGGTAACAAATTGAAACTTAAGTTGATTGCATATTTGCTGAAGTGTGTGTTGATGGTGCGTCTCTCTTAAATTGTTTTGTATTGAAGTTATGGTTATTTAATGGGTATCATTTTGTATATTTTAACCTTTTTCCCCTAATGTTCTGCTGATTTCTCTGGATTAATGCTTCCTCACGTTGTGAAAGCAGTAAACAGTAATAAATATTATAGTAATTAAAATGTATTAGAAGTTTCTTTCTGGTAATTACAGTTAGTTGTTAAAGTTTTTGCAACTCTTAGTTATTAAAAGGCTAATTAATGCTGCATTGCATAAATAAATTCTCTATTTATTTTAGCTGAACTACATGCTGACGTGGGCACCAGTGCCTCCTGTGAAGGCCCTTGCTTACTTCTCACGCCAGTACTCACCGCACCCTTTGACAGCCCAGTATGCTGTGAGGGTTCTCACCAGCTATCCCCCAGACACACTTTTGTTTTACATTCCTCAGTTAACCCAAGCCCTTCGATATGACTCAGTAAGTTTCAATGGCAATTTGTAAATTATTAAGGCAGTCTTTATATAGGACAGTACAGCTAACTCCACAGCATTCAGACTGCATGAAATTGAGGTAGGTGTGGATATGTCAAAACATACTAGTTACTTAAAAGTTTAATAGTGTACTATAGTGTCATAAAACTATTGTTAAAAATAGGGTTGTATTTATTATGTATTTATTTAGGGTTGTATTTATATCTTAATAAGATTACATAAGAATTTAAAGTACTGTATAAACTAAACTAAGTTTAGTACTAAAGTACTAAACACCTAATTTAAGAACATACTTCATTTATTTATTTGAAGTTTCCTTTCCACAGAGGAAAGGAAAGAAAATATGTTCATTAAAGCAATAATATTTAATTGTATATATATAGGGGTACTACATCTGGTTGTATTTGTAGGGACCCTTGACCTCAAAGTAGAGGATATGTAATATCCAGAGAAGCCTTGTGGGTCTTCCACATGCATTCACATATTGTCTTCTCCTACCACCTCTATATATTTGTAATTTATTTTATTTAAAACTTCATTACACAAAATGGGTTACAACATTGGTTACATGCAAGGTGCATGGTTAGTTGTCACAGGTTGTCAAGTTCCTGCATCTTTTCAGTTGGTGGGCAGCAGTCATGGATGCAGTGTGTCCATTTTTATCACCACACTGAGGTGCTGGAAGAGGAAGCTGGCAGCTCAAAAATTTCTTATTGTTTCAATTAGCTTAGAACCCATCTCCTTAAAAAAAAAAAACGGTGGCACTTTTATTCCAGGCACCAAGCATCTCCAAGGCATCAAGACCACACCTCTTTTTCAATTAAACTCTAGTTATATTTAATATATATGTAAAATTTTCAGTAATGGACACATTTATTTTCCTTCAGATGGGTTATGTTGCTGAGCTGATCAAGTTAGCTGCGAAGAAATCACAGCTACTACTACACCAGCTGATTTGGAACATGGAAACTAATAAATACAGGGATGAAGAGGGTCATGAGAAAGATGGTAAAAGTTTTGCAATTTTCTGCATAATTTTTTGGTTTTCTAGGGTGACACCCTAATTGGATTTCCACAACTTATGCATTGGTACCATGGGCCAGTACATCTCGCTAGACTTCCCAGACTTTCTCATGCCTCTGTCCCCTCACAGAGGCAGGAAAGCTGAGGTTATGATATACATCGCACACTCAGGAAAACCCCTGCCAACAAAAGCTCCCATTGCTCCCTGCAACCTCTCTGAGGGGGCCAGGTTCTGTCTCATGGTCCCCAGTACGTCGCACAATAATCGTCACCCACCTTCCATAACTGATCTCTGTATGTTTATGACATCTGGGATACTACTTGCGAACCTCTTCCCCACATTAACACCTAGATAATGATGAGTTAA
This sequence comes from Procambarus clarkii, assembly GCF_040958095.1. Taxonomy (NCBI): domain Eukaryota; kingdom Metazoa; phylum Arthropoda; class Malacostraca; order Decapoda; family Cambaridae; genus Procambarus; species Procambarus clarkii. The sequence goes on along the minus strand of NC_091237.1, from coordinate 16,605,615 downwards.
TTCTTCAGCCCCCTGTGACATGTTGTTCTCTCTTGACATCCTCAGCCTCCCCTCCTCTGTGAGGTGGATTAAGATTTTGGTCCCTGCTCCTGGGAAGCCAGGAAAAATTCTGAGACATCTGGCAAGATAGTATTGGCTTGGTGATACCAATGCATGCTTAATGCTCTATTTTTAGTTATGGAAGTAACTGCAGTAGTTGTCACATGGTAATAATATCATGTCATTTTGTGTGGGCCTCTAGTATTTCTAGTATTTCTTACTTAATAATGCTAGTACATATTGTAGACAGTGCTAATCATATACACCTTGCCTATATAAACAATATATATCCCCTAAGAATCATAGTACAGTAAATTTATATATAATTAGAACCTTGATAATCTTTGTACCAATTAACACCCTGGTAACATTTGAACTACAAGTACATCATATATTTGCAGTACTTTATTTCCGATAGGCATCGTATTTTGAAAACTGCAGGGGGATTTGGGAAACATCTCGCCAATCGGTGTTTTTACTAATTTGCACATTTTTGGTATAAAAAGTCGCAATTTAAAACTCCAAATACGTGCAATCACACTGAATTCTGCTCTCAAATAATGCTCAAGTGTCATATTTACTATAGGCATCGTATTTTGAAAACTGCAGGAGGATTTGCATCAAATCTGACCAATTACCGTCTTCACTAATTTGCATATTTTCTGTATAAAAAGTTGTAATTTAAAACCCCAAATACGTGCAATCACTTTGAATTCCACTCACAAATAACCCTGAAGAATCATATTTCCGATAGGCATTGTATTTTGAAAACCTGTAGCCATTTTTAAAGGTAAAAATAAATATATCTTTTTTCTGAAATATACAGGTAAACCAGAGTGTATCTGAAGCCATTTTTTTAAAGCTTTTATACTTGTTCAGTTGGACAAAATATATTCTTGTATGATAAAATAATCAAATGATATTTCCTTTTTTTTCTAGCGGATTTATATGAAGTTATTGAGAACCTTGAGAAAATAATGTTAGCAAATTTGTCGGGACCAGCAAAACAGTTCTATGAGAGAGAATTTGATTTCTTTGGCAAAGTTACCAACATATCTGCTATTATCAAGCCATATCCTAAAGGTGAGTATTGTGTGTTATTGTTCCTCCTCTCCTTTTTGCTATTCCTTGTTCTTGTATTATTCAGTTATGTGTTTTTTTTTATAGTCCTTCACTCAAATTTTTACATATGACCAGTTGCAACACATTTTGCAGGCCAGATTTACTCACTTCCTTTGACAAGCAACTTTTTAGTAGAGTGGATGGTGTTTGAATTTTTCTGTGGGCCACAGTTCACTGACTTAGCCGACTTCAGTTTCAAACTACTGAACTATGAAATACATATAAAACAAGTGTTATTATTGTATAATATTATTCTAATAATATTATCGAACAAAATCAATGACTAAAAGTGTATATTATGATGTACTAGCAACTTACATTAATCCCAGCACTTCACCACTGTTTATAGCTGACATTCTACAGTCCACAGGGGAAACAAACAAAAAAATTGTCTTCTTCTAATACTGTATTGTTAAATTGCATTCCCCGAACATGGGAGGGGGGGGGGGGACAGTGTTGAATGGTTGATTGTAATGAAACGCCAATTTCTGGGTGAACCCTGGTGGCTTCCTGAAGCTATAATGTGCTGAGATGGTACCATATATCAACTCTCATCAGCCATGGATTTCTACAGGCCTACTGGGGATCTGCCAGAATCTGACCCTCTCAAAGAGTTGCCAGGAGCAGTATCATGTATTTTTGCCACCACTGGGGAAGACAACCAGAAAGTCAGCAAGCTAAAAGAAACTACGGTTGACTTCAATAGAGACCAACTCAAAATCTGGCAAAAGAACTCCCCCCAGCTATATAAACAAACAATCTAATTCTCTCGGAACAAGCACGAGCTTATTCCCCTACAAAAGCTGTACTGGAAGCAAGATATACAGGAACCCTCACTTCAACCAGTCCAGCCAAAAGGCATTCTCCATGAGGGGCTTGCAATTAGGAAATGGAGCTGCATACAAGGGAAGGACTCAAAGTCCACACTGACATGAAGAAGTCTATGCCTGGGTGCCTGAACGTCGCACAAAACCACAGACGTTTTGGTGCCTCTTGTTTAATTTTTGGATGCTTTCTTGGTGTGGGTGATTATAACAAATTGCTGCTCCACATGCATCTGTGTTGGGGGGCCAGCTTCTGACCCTAGTCCCTGGTAGACCATACAGGCCTCTTCTGGCTGATGTGACACTGGGGCTTTATCAGAAGCCACTGGGTCTCCAGAAAGTGCATTTCATGACATTGTGATGTTTTTAATTAATAAACAGGCAGTAATAATGCATATTACAGTATTATTAATGATGCATATTACAGTATCATTAATGATGCATATTACAGTATCATTAATAATGCATATTACAGTATTATTAATAATGCATATTAATATAGTTAATACTCCAAAAACAATATATCTTGGTATTAGTGACTCCACAGCCCATTAACCAAATTACCCACCAGTATTTATAGTCATGAATACTGATATGCCATATTACATACAATAAAATCAATAGTAGTAGTAAAAAATATAAGGAGAGTTAAATAATTGTTAACATTAAAGTAACAGTTCTTGAAGGATAGTAGAAATGAAAAGTTTCTAGTTCATAGTTGAGTACTTATATACAGTATTTATTTTAAGAGGGCATTACTAAAAAATAATCCCAGTAAGAGAGAAATTTGGAAGCTACTTTTTGATTACCTCTTGAAGATTTCGAGGATCAGCGTTCCTGCAGCCCAGTCTCTGAGCAGACCTGGTTGGTGGTCTGGTCAATCAGACTGGTGGACTGACGTATAAGTCACAGCCTGATTGCAAATAAATATTATATATTGTATTGAGTGCATGTTAATTATTAGTTACATTATATTTTATATATATACAGTAATGTATTGTAAGATATTTTTTCTGTTTTGAAGGACAAGAGAGAAAGAAGGCATGCCTAAAGGCTTTACATGATATTCTAGTCCAATCAGGCTGCTATTTGCCATCTAACCCAGAGGCCATCATCCTTGACATTGACCGTAAGAGTGGAACTCCCATGCAAAGGTAAGCTTGTAGTAATCTGTTTTCATTATATCATTCTTAGTACAGTACTTATTAGTAACTAGAAATACAAGATTGTCCCTAAATTATTCTTAGTTTTGATAAACTGTGCAATATTAGATAATAAGTAATTGTAATGCTAATTGTAATGTTTATTATAATAACCCGGTATGTCTTGGGACCACATACAGACTGATTTTAGATCACTTGGATCATATTTTCTACAAGAAAATGGAGCCTCAAAGATATACTGTATATATATGTTTTCTATTACAGTAATTATTATTTACATTTTTATGGCACATTTGGAAAGAGAATTCGTTGTTATTACTGCACATGTAATATATAGCCACAAATTTAAATATTTAGTTTTTGGCTAGAATTTGATCCTCTGTAGTGATAAGGCAAAAAAAGTGCCATTACATCCTAAGGAATGTATTCCCAACAAATTTTTATTCCCATTCCCAACAAATATTTGCCTTGTTTTCTTAATTTTATTTCTTTGTTAAGAGCAGTGTTTGTTCTGGTTGACCCAAGATCCTCTTTGAGTCATTTTCTATCTGAACCCGTTTCCCAGTGATATAATTGGAAGGCTTTCTGGGTCTAGAGTCTTAAGCCAGTGAGCTACTGAGGACTGCACACATTTCATTACATTCAATGTTTGAATTTTTTTCTCTGGGCTGATTCCTTTCCAACCTATAAAATTGAAAACTGCATAATATAATATGTGTATGTACATTTGTATATTTTGTATAATATATGTATGTATTATACTGTACTGTAATTGTTAAACTGTTTTTTTGTTCCCACACAAGTGCTGCAAAGGCTCCATACCTTGCTCGATTCAAAGTCTGCAAGTGTGGAATAATGGAACTCGAGAAGCAAGGAATGGCAGTTAGTTCAGGACAGGAAGTCAGTACTAATATTGGACCTGTAATCTGGCAAGCAGCAATATTTAAGGTAAAGCACCATATTTATATTATTATTCTGCACATCCTACCAAATCTGGAGTTATTTATATTGGATGCCTCTAAACAAAGGCCCAAGTATGCTCCCAGAAAAAATTGGATTTCAGAGGGGGAATGCAATGAAACCCTGATCTCCAGTTCATCACGCAAAGTAATTTTCATTAATTGTTTTTCCTGGTGGCATCTAAGATAGCTTTACATGCATCATGTTACACCAGGCCCTTGCAAATTATAAAATGCCTATTGGAAATCAGAGACAGATTCTTTTCCACTCAGAGGCATAGGGAGCCGGGAATACCAGTAAAGTAGAGCGCTAAAAAAACACACAACTGCAGAGGAAAATATAATTAACCCTGATAATGAGAGAGAGAGATGGTGAGAGATAGAGGAGAGAGAGAAAAAAAAATGAGAACATAAAAATGAAGATAACTGCAAAAGGCCTATTGGCCCGTACGAGGCAGCTCCTGTTTATAACCACCCAGTCTCATTTATATATGTCTAACCTATGCTTGAAACAATCAAGGGACCCTACTGTGTTGGGTGTTAGGCATCTGTTATGGGTTACATCCTGAGAAGTCATTAGTTGGCCTCAGGAAACCTTGATAACCCTATCACGGCTTATATTTCCTGTCCCTGACAACGGAACACTACCATAAATTGCATCATTGATTAAATTCTGAGTGTGCTAGAGAGAGCGTAGCTAAGCTGACTCATCCTTGGCTATAAATATTTAGAATAAACCCATGCTGGCTAATTTTACTAAAAAGACTAATTATATATAAAAGGTACAGTTTATTAATGTAAAAACAATGTCTTTCTAATATTTGTGTTGTGTGTACTGGTAGTTTGAGTGACTGACATTAATTAATATTATTACTTTATTAAATATGCATACTTTGTGACCATCAATTAGCCACCGTATTATGTTCTGTATATTTTTTAAGTTATCGTTATTATTATTATTATTATTATGAGTATGATAGGCATTTCTTTTTCTGTGCATAAATAATGACTATTTCAACTATGTAGGCTTTTATTATTTAAAATCAAAATATGAAGTTGCTTGCTTGCTTGTATCATGAGACACAGCACTGTGTCTCATGATACAGGGGAGGGATACAGGGTAGCCCAACAGTACACTTGTACTGTTGGGTACCATGTGTGTGTTCTTATAATGGCAGCTGTATTGCTTAGATCACAGTACTGTGTTTGATGTTCATGTATTAATACTGTGCTACTGTATTGCGTTTATCTTGAGAGAACCATAATTCATTAAATATCACTCTGACGAAGTCAGTTGGTTGTTCTGTTTAGTTCTCTAATGTATGCCTCTCTGTATTGATATCAAAATGTAGATTAATAAATATATTGTATTATGTCATATCTGCAGGTGGGCGATGATGTGAGGCAAGATATGCTTGCGCTCCAAGTCATCTCCATCTTCAAGAACATTTTCCAGACTGTTGGACTTGATTTGTTCCTCTTCCCTTACTGTGTTGTAGGCTACCTCTCCTGGGGTGAGACTGATATCCTCTTTTAATGACTTAAGGGGGCGAGATCTCTAAAATATTCATCAAAATATGAAATACTGTATAGTATAACATGTTAAATAAATCTACCGTATTTGGCATCAGCGTTATGACAATTTCATTCCAATATGTTGAGAAATTGATTTTATATGAATTTAAACAATAAAACAAAACAAAACACACACACACATAAAGACAAAGCAACAAAATCATTAAAGGAAAGGGGTGTAAAGAACAAAGGGAATGTTCCTGAAAATATACAGTATACCAACATAGATAGAGTGAGATAAAAAATATTGGAGTTCAAGGATATAATTCAGCTCGAAGTCCCAGATATTGTTGCATTAACAGACGAAACGTGAAGAAAATATTATAAATGAGGCCGTATTCCCAAGGGGTTACTCAGTTTGGAGACGTGACAGGAAAACAAGGAAGGGGAAAGGAGTGGCTGTGCTGGTGAAAGAGGCACTTTATTACATTTAATGCTGAGGTTCTCCATGGAAGTCTTACCTGGTATATCATAGTTCAGTATAATATATGCAAATACATATCTTTCATTTGAGCTAAGAAAATGCACCGATTGTGACTCGACAAAATTAAATCACGATATTAATATACAGTAGTTTATTAGCATTTAAATATACATCTTTGAAGTCATTTATTGCATAACAGCGTTCTCATAAACTTATTCCAATAAAATAGTTTTGTTTATTGTCAATTGTTGCAGACATTTTCATTAGGAATGTTTTAAATTTAATATTTTTTAAAGTTAATATAATTCTGTACTGTACATAGGTTTCTTAATATTTTAGTTTTGGATTTTACTAACTGAAGAGTTTTTACTTATTGTGCACAGTTGTAAATTATAGATTTCAAAGATTCTTGTAAACATTTTATGTTAGCAACATAAGCTTTTTGTTATAATCATTTACAATATCGTGTTATAATTTTCTTACCTCTAGTGTGGTGTGATTGAGTGTGTACCCAATGCCAAATCTCGGGACCAGCTTGGTCGTAGTACTGATACGGGTATGTATCAGTACTTCCTTGACCTATATGGTGATGAAAACTCCCACAAGTTTCAACAAGCACGCTCCAATTTTGTGAAGTCAATGGCGGCGTATTCGCTGGTTGGATTTTTGCTCCAGATTAAGGACAGGCACAATGGAAATATTATGCTGGATACTGATGGTCACATTATACACATTGGTATGGAATTATTCGCTTTGTATTTGCTATCGTTGTTATGTGTAGTGCATAATTTCCATTTTAAACTAATTTAGATTATCAAAGGATTCCATTAGCAATAAGGTAATGTTAGGACCTGAATAATAGTATACTGAACAGTAAAGTATGTACATAATATTTACTGTACAATGCAACCGCTATTATGAGGAACGTTTGGTTCCTCTGGATATCAAAATAATTTAAAATATGGATAATTTAAGACATATAATTTGATTCGAGTCGTGTTCTCTGCTTGTTTTCCAGTACTATTCTGATGACATTACTGTTAGGGTACAGGCAGCATCCTCATTGCATGCTAGGTTTAGGCTGCTGCAACGTGCTAGGTTGGTTTACCACCCAGGATGCCTCGCCGCTGCCCAACTTTGGTTATAGGGACCCAGACCTGGGGGCGTTAGTTGCTTCGACTTTAGTTCAGTCTGTGCTCTCTGGTCCTTCCCATGTTGTTCATCCTGCACCTTCCCCTGCTTCCAGCTCCCAAATGTCTGAGGGGTTTCGGAATCGCAGCAGGGTTTCGTTGATAATGAGATTCGGCAGCTTCGGAGGCTGACCAGTTCAGGTTGGGGACGGAGGCATTCGAACTGGTTTCACCTACCGAGGCTTCTGGGTCCCACTAGCAGGACCCCCTTCTTTTCTGCCTTTCCCCTGTACTCTGCTTTTTCTTCAGGAATAGAGGGTATGGAGGAATGCTCTGGCCTGGGTCCCGACTTAGGGGATCCCAAGGCTGGGGAGGAGTTGATCTGGGGGCCTTGGCCCCCCTTTGACCCCACTTGGGTATTGATGCCCTCTTTGTGGGTCTTGGTGTTGCAGGGGAAGGGGTTTTCTTACCCCCCTTCCCTGTATGAGTATAATTTGGAGTCGGCTCCTCCCCAGGTTCAATTCCAGGCTCCCTTGGGTTCCTCGGCCCCCCATCCTTCTGGAAGTTTTCTGCCTCTCTGATCTTCTCTAAGGAGGTTCGGAAGGAACTTGCTCCGTGCCTCCTGCGAAATCTAGATTCTGCCTCCGTGATGGATCCATTCTTATTTGAGTTCGGTTCCTCTTCCCTGTATTGGGTGCATTTGGAGGTTCTGGAGTCTTCCTGGTTGGCAGACTGCCCATTCTTTTCGTTGGAGGGCGTAGAATGGGTTCTGTTGGGTCCCCACACTTGAGTGACGAGAAACTTCTACCGTTCTGCAGGTTTGCCTTGGGGGTGAGTTTGAGCACCTTAATGCATAGCTTGTTCGCCCCTGTGCTTTCTCTGGATGTTGGCCTTGTGCAGCTGCACGTGCAGGTTTCTTAACCCTTTCGGCATCCTCGGTTGCTGAGGATTTGCATGCCCGTGGGCATTTGGCTTCGGTCTTGCACTTTTTTTCCTTCTTGAGCTGTCTTCAGCCTGACTCGAGGAAGATGTGGAGGTGTTGAATGCCGGAACTTCGTCTGATGTGCTGTTCTTGGTGGCTAGGGCATCAGCCGCACTGTTGAAGCTGTTTGCGTCCGTCCTGAAGAAAGCGGTGTGTCTGTTCTTTGTTTCTTGCCTCGCATGCCATCAGGCTGTGCTCGCTCTCTTTGGAATCCGCTTGGGCCCTGGCTCTTCGGTTTCCATCACCATTTTGTCCATTGCTGTTTGCGAAATCTGCTGTCACGTAGTTTCTGCATGCAGCTTTCTCTAGTAGTCATCCTGTGTCGGACTTGTTGGTTCTCCAGGGCGGCCGTTCTCGGCCTTCATGGAAGGGTCATGCCAAGGCTCAGGGTTCCGCTGGTCTAGGTGGGCTATTGGTTCCAGCTTGGGAGCTGACGTTGCCTTTGGAGCTGGCATCATCTGGTCGGCGAGATAATCGCTCTGTTCGTTGGCCGGCTTCTCGTAAGGGGGCATCGACCCTTTTGCTGTTTGCCCCGATAACAGGACGATGGGAGGAGGCTTGCTCTGTTTGCTCGCACTTGGTCCCACAATTCATGGACGTTTTCATCCTGATTCCAGTGTTGAAGCCAGAGGTTCAGATGTGCGGATCTGAGGTTCATTCTGGACTTGTCCTGTCTGAACCCCTGGATTCCTTGTCACTCCTTTCGGATGACCACTCTGTCTCAGGTCCGGCTTCTTTTGGAGCCGGGTGCCTGAATGATATCCCTAGACCTCAAGGTCGATATTGGCGTGTTGCTATTCATCCGGGGTTCAAAGACTGGTTAGGTTTCGTGGTGGGGCATCAGGCTTACCACTTTTGTTGCCTTCCTTTTGGCTTAAGTCTGACACCTCGCATATTCACGCATCTTACCCAGGTCGTGGTGACCCATCTGCGTCTGCTAGAGAGTATGGGTCCTGGCCTACCTTGATGACTGGCTAGTGTAGGTTCCCAGTCAGTCCGCTTGTCCTGGCCTACCTCGACGACTGGCTGGTGTGGGCTCCCAGTCGGTCCGCTTGTCCTAGCCTACCTCGACGACTGGCTGGTGTGGGCTCCCAGTCGGTCCGCTTGTCCTGGCCTACCTCGACGACTGGCTGGTGAAGACTCCCAATCGGTCCACTTGTCTGCTCGCTAAAGTTAGGGTTCTTTCCCAGCTCCCCGGGTTCAGGTTCCTGGTGAATTGGAGGAAGTCCCATCTGGTTCCGTCTCAGATTCGGACCTAGCTGGGTCTCGTTTGGCATTCTCGGACTACTTTCATGTCTCTCCCTTCGGAGGCATTGCTGAGGCTGCAGTCCCATCTTCAGCTGTTTCGGGGGGGGGGGGGGGGCTCAGGTCACTCGGTGGTTCTCGAGCAGTTGTGCGGGAGTCTGAACTTGGCCATGCTGGCTTATCCGCTGGGTCGGGTTTGACTTCGGCGTTTGTTCTGGTTCCTTCAGGGACGCTTCTTCCACATCTCTCGTGATCGATGGGTTTATACTCCAGGGGCCTTGCATCGGTTGCTGAATTGCTGGCTTCTGAGTTTTCCGGGGTTCAGTCCCTTGGCGCCTACCCGAACCCTCATTCGATGTGTTCACGGATATGTTGTCACTCGGCTGGGGCTTTGTGACCACTGCTCACCAGGCCGGCCAGGGGCGATAGGGTCCATCCTTTTGTCGGGCTCACAACACAGTGCGAGAGGTCACGGCAGTTTGGCTTTTGCTTTGGAGGGTTTGGATCGCTAGGGGTTCGACCAAACTGCTCCATTTTGACTGTTTTCTGGTGGTTCATTGCCTGAACCGCGGGGGTTCCCTTCGGTTCTTGCCTCTTTGGGGCAGGTCGCTCTGAGTGGCTCGTCTGCTGGGTTCTCGGGGTTTGGCTCTCCGTGCTGTTCATATTTGCGGAGTGTTCAACATCCTGGCGGACGGCCTGTTTCAGTTCATTCCTCTGTCCACGGAATGGATGGTTGATGCCTACTCCTTCCGTTGGCTCTGCCAGACATACTGACTCCCGAACGTGGACCTCTTCTCGTCAATGTGGTTTCGGTGTCTACTGATCTATGTGGCGCCCTTCCCCAACTGTGAGGCTGATGAGGTGAACGCCTTTCAGCAGGACTGGTCGAGGTGGGGTTACCTGTACCTCTTCCCTCCGGTCCAGCTGTTGCTTCAGGTTCTGGCTTGGTTGGAGTTATACCAAGGAATAGTAGTCCTCGTGGCCTCTTGGTGGCCGGCCCATCCTTGGTTCAAGGCACTGTTTGCTCGGTGTGCGAACCCGGGACGTTTTCCGCAGCTCCGCTCCTCGCATCTGGTCTTTGACATGAGAGTTCTGCCTCTCTTTTCGGTATTTAGTTGGACTTTTCTTTCCATGTGGGGTTTGTTTTGTTATGCCTACCTTTCTGGGTGCCTAACCCTGGTCGATGGCAGATAAGGAAAACCCATACCCACTTGGGGGTTTTCCATGGCCATTGCTCCCTGAAACCTCTCTGGAGGGGCCAGGTTCTGGCTCTTGGTCCCCGGTAGGTCAAACTCCATAGACTAATGCCCCGGTCTAATATATCACACATTAGCCCGATTGCTCGAGAGAGCCTCTGGGGCTCGCCCAGAAAATGGCATTTCATTACATTCAACGCTGGTTTTTTGTTACTTTTTCCATGCTGTGCCAAGACTTCCCGGTTAATGGGCATGGACCCCTATTAACCAGAAGGATTTCCAGTTAACAGGGATGGTGAATTATATTTCTATAGACCAAGAATCTTGAAAATGGGGATCTGGATAATGGGGGTTTCACTGTACCTCATTTTCATGGTGGTGTGGTCTTGCATAAATTCATAAGAATCTTTGATATCATGAATTTTCTACAATTTCTCTCATGCAACCTCTCAAACACATGACTTGGTCTTATAAAATCTTTTTAGGTAATTAAATATAAATATTATTTATCTTTTTTTTTCATAATTTATTATTTGAATGTAACCTAAATTTTAATGCATTAAAAGTATATTGAATTTTGGTTGCAGATTTTGGATTTATGTTTGAGAGTTCTCCTGGTGGCAACTTAGGGTTTGAGCCAGATATTAAGCTGACAGAAGAGATGGTAATGGTAATGGGAGGGAAAGTTGAGGCCGCACCCTTTCGATGGTTTGTTGAGCTCTGTATCAAAGGATATCTGGCAGTCAGGTGAGTCAAATGGTTCTCGTATTGCTTGTTATACCTGTTATTTTTATTTAATTATTGTTTCTTTGCTTGCTTTTAAACATAAAAAATAAATTATATATATATATATATAATATATATATATATATATATATATATATATATATATATATATATATATATATATATATATATATATATATATATATGTCGTACCTAGTAGCCAGAACTCACTTCTCAGCCTACTATTCAAGGCCCGATTTGCCTAATAAGCCAAGTTTTCCTGAATTAATATATTTACTATAATTTTTTTCTTATGAAATGATAAAGCAACCCTTTTCTCTATGTATGAGGTCAATTTTTTTTATTGGAGTTAAAATTAACGTAGATATATGACCGAACCTAACCAACCCTACCTAACCTAACCTAACCTATATTTATAGGTAAGGTTAGGTTAGGTAGCCAAAAAAAGCTAGGTTAGGTTAGGTTAGGTAGGTTAGGTAGACGAAAAAACATTAATTCATGAAAACTTGGCTTATTAGGCAAATCGGGCCTTGAATAGTAGGCTGAGAAGTGCGTTCTGGCTATTAGGTACGACATATATATATATATATATATATATATATATATATATATATATAATATATATATATATATATATATATATATATATATATATATATATATATATATATATAATATATATATATATATATATATATATAATAAATAAATAATATTATAAAACAAAAACGTGTGAGAGAAAACACTTGCCGGGACCAGGTGAGATTCTGATACCTCTGTGAACCACACTTCTTTATCAGCCACCTTTTAAAGATGTTGGATGGTGGAGTATTTGAAGTGACATGGTTCTAGGTGTCATAATTTTGCACGAGTGTGATTTGTAGCTCACATTTTATAGAGAATAGTTTACAGTAAAGAAAAAGTAGCCCACATAATAATGCTTGAAAAAGAGAATATTGGGTGACAAAGGTGCCAGTAAATATATGGGAAAGTTTGTTGGTTACATCTATCATAAAACTGAGGATGGTGTAGCTGACTTGACCACAAGGTGATCACTAGGTTAGTCAGCCAGTGAGTTGCACTAGGTGAGTACAAGCTACCCATCTTCTCCCTCAGATGGATATGTAAGAGGTGGGAGCAAATGAGTTTGTGCTAATTTGGAGAGATTTTGTTTCTTTACATAGTTGGGAGTGTTCTTTCTGTAGTTATAGAAAGACTGTGTGGTCTCTATTCAAGTTAATAGTGGCCTGTTTTGTGTCTCTAACTTTCTTGTTACTTTCCCGGTGGTGGGATAAATAAATGCCAGTACTTTCTGCACCTCTGTGAGGGCGCCAGGTACTGGCGCTGGTTCTCGGTAGGCCTATAGAACTCCCCAGCTGATGCGACCTAATAGTTGGTGCACTATCAGTGATAGCTTCAGGGAACCACAAGGTCTCACCCAGAAATTGGCATTTCATTACTGTATATTCGACACTTTTGTTTTCTATTTCCTTAATAAATACCTTGTCATTAGTGCTAGGTGTACTGTACTGTGATGATTAAACTCATGACAAAATAGTAAGCCTAAACAAGCTTTCTTGTTATTTTTACTTCCAGACCATACAGAGAAGCAATAGTCTCTTTAGTTTCTCTAATGCTGGACACAGGGTTGCCATGCTTCAGAGGCCAGACCATCAGACAACTACGCTCCAGGTTCACGCCACAGTCTACCGAGAGGGAAGCAGCAGAGTACATGCTGTACATCATCCAGCATTCACACCTCAGCTGGCGCACCAAGGCATATGACCGCCTCCAGTATCACCAGAATCAGATTCCATATTAAAATGGTTTGTTGTTGTTATTTAGAGGGATATACTGTAGTATAAAAAATTTAATATAGCCAATTCGTAGGCAAAGAATTACATTATTTGGCATTTATATACAGTATTCTACAATTTGTTTCTTTATTTGCACATGCAAAGAAGTTCCAAAATGTATTTTCAGGTTTTTTAAACCATTCCAAATATGTGATAAAGTATTTGAAATAATGTTAATTTTAATATTGTTCAGTAAAGTATTGTGTTTTAAGACTAAGTACTGTACCCTTCAAACTGAAAAATGCATTGTTTAGTTTTAATAAATAACTAATTTATTTATTAAATCTTTGTTAACATTCTCATTTTATTATTGTTTAATAGACTGCTTTTCTTTTGTCGTTGAGTATATTCAAGTTTCTTATCTCTCTCTCTCTTGCTCTCCCAACCTTACCTGTATGTACTCAGCAGCTTTCTTACAATTCGAAGCTAAGCCCATTTTATTCTACCTTTTGGGGAGTTACATGTTGGGCATATTGACAACCCATATCATGCATGAAACAGTAACTAGTTCCTATGAGATTTATGTCTAACAATCATATATTTGATCATTTTTGTTCAAGGAATGTTGCCATATGTCAAATGTAAACATGATGTGCAAATCAACAGCTGTTGCCTAAACATTTTTGTCGTCAGTTGCGAATGATGGTCTATATTGGTGTGCACAGTATTAATGATCATAATCCTTTTTACGTTATAAAAATTTTCAAATTGTGCACAAAATCTGTACTGTAAGGTTAATAAGAAATGTTCCATTAAAAATTTGCAACAATATGGTTAGATACAGCAGTTATCAGACTACAGTACTAATATTCAATTAAAAAATGCACTTCTTTGCCATTAAATGTGCCTTTATATAATACAATATAATACAGTATAATAAAGCTTATGCAGCATATACTTATGAAATAAACTGAGAATAATGTACTACTACTGCTGTTGTTATTGCACTCTGAGATTGGCTGTCAGGCAGCATTTACTTATGAAACCAATTTCTACTACAGTATTACTAAGTTATGCTTGACCCTTTGGCTGCAAGATCAATACTTCAAGCACAACAGTGCAGTATTGCAAATAGCAAGATTCATAGTATTAAATATGGCCTATACCCATGACCTTACTCTTTTCAATGTAATAGGATATGGGAAATGATTCTTGCTAGCTTGCATATTGACAATGCATGCTTAACTCATGGGCACTTAATAGAACAAAGGCCTATCTCCCCACGGTCAAAACTGCATTAGGCCACTTAGTTGCATACCTCTCATAAAATGTTTTGATTTTTGAGATGATTGAAAATCTTGCTTTCTAAAGTCCCTTAGAATCATTTGTTCCTTGAAACTATGGTGAATATGATACCTTTACTATTGGGTGTATTTGCCTTTTGATAATTACTTCTTGCTCAACTCTCAATTTCTCTTCAGTGTGGAAAGCAAAATTTTTTAACTTTCATAGAAAACTTCTCTGTACTGTCTAAGCTTAGTAATCCAAATCACATAGAGCTCACCCCCATTTGAGTGGGGCAAACATTCGACTTAGCCAAATTTCTTGCTAGGAATGTACAAAAATTAGCAAATTTTCAATTTTTTGTACCACAATCCACTACCACCATTTATACATGCATTTTTGTGATTTACCAGCTCACTCCTACAATTTACATAGTTATTACCCCAGTTTTTTCGAAAATTATGAATATGAATTCATTCCTGTTGCCCAAAGATTCAAGTTGCTGGGATTTGGACCACTGAGCCCTTAAAGTAAATAGTACTGCAATTATAAATTATCATATGACCTTGAAAATTATAAAGGACCAGGGATATGTTGACATCTGGTAACAACACCCCAAAATACAGATCAATCTCATGATGCCATTCACTCCTCAGAAGCACATTTTGCTAGAATTATCACATATATACACAGTGGTTCGTCATCCTGAAAAGCCTGGGGAAAAATGTACAATTTATTGCAGAAATTCAATTGTAGGCTTGTACTCACCAATATGAGAAGTTCTGATCAGCTTGTCAACTTGAAGATTATAGTTGATGGAGCATTTTTATTTAGATGGAAAAGATGGTGGATGTTGATGGTGTTGGATTGACTGAAGTAGAGATTAATGGTGATGAGGTAACCTCAGCAGATTGCCTTTCACATGTACTCTAACCTCTAACGTATCTAATGCCATAGCAGAGTTTAAAGCTTCTAAGGCCAAGCCATTTATCAGTGCACGAACACTGCTTGAGTGGTGCCCAATACAGTCACTGGACAAGCTAGGCCCATCTCCCACCCATGCACCCTCCACCACCCCTGGCCAGTGAGGCCTGGCTGGCACTTACCTCACAACTTTCTCACTCATTTTTATTTGGACTGCCCACCTCACCAGTTAATTGAATTTTTTTTATTCACACAACATGCATATCCAGATAAGTGACATCCAGCAAGCATGCAGTCTGTATATAAAATGTGTGTAAACAGAGTGGTAGATGGTTGGGACAAGTTAAGTGAGAGGGCTGTTGATGCCAAAACCATCAGTACGTAGTCTCAAAGCATCATATGACAGTACTGGGAAAACAGGACACTTTGATAATTGCACTTAGATAGTTAAGCATATACACATTTATACATTTAGGTACTGTTTTCAAGTTTTCAGCTTACATTGTTTAGGTGTAAAAAGCTCTAGTACATACTAGTAGTTGTAGTTCAATTGGTCTTCCTTTTTAGTTATGCTTCAGATTCTTGAGATTCTTGGTGACATTGATCAGACTTCAGGGTGACAAGGTAACAAAGTGGCTAATCTTCTTAAATGGTAACCCTTCAAACTCTTTATCCTGACCCTACTGGAAGTCATTTGTATGCTTTATAGTGATTTGGTTAAACACTTCTAATCAGAGTTTTTGATAATTGTTTTCTTATGCATTCACCTCTGACAGACCACACTCATTTTATTTAAGCCTGTGTATATTTTATAATAAAGAATTAGCAGTTGCTTCAAATAATGGCCAAAACAACATTGGGAATTCCTTGGTAATCTTATAATGGCCTGTTATTTGTTTATATAAAATAAAGAGTTGGTACTGATTATGCTTGAAGCGAATATCAAAGATTGCTTTAAGATGTTTTAATTTGTGAATTTTATTTTTTATATATTTTTCATAAAGTAACATTTTCATATTTTTCTGGTCCTATTATGAAAGCTAGTTCCTATAGTGAATTGCAGCTTATGTGAATGATAGTTTAGGCATCTTAAAATGCAATTTGTATGACTCTTTGTCATGGGAAATTGTGTCTTTCATTAGACAAAATCCAAACTCAATGTAGAGTTCATGGTATAGAATGTGAATTGAAAGCTGTAGCCAAATTAGTGAACAATGCCTCTTATATAATATTTTTTCAAGGTTTTGTAAACCTATTGATTGCTTATGTTCAACCATTGATGGTTAATGAGGATATTATTTTAAATTTTCAGAATACTTTATTATATTTGTTAGAATCTTGATATTTAATCACCATTCATAATACAGTACTGTACTGTATTTAAAAAGACAGACATGTACACACACACCACATTCTTACTGTAAATCTTTTGTTTCCTTTCATTTTAAATATAAAGCTGTAAAATTTTACTGCCAAATAATCAGAAAATTTGTAGTGGTAATATTTTCTCACACACATATAATAACATGGGATAAAAACCCACACTTATGTATTTGTGTATTTTATGTAAAGATTTACACCAAAACTTACATCTCCCTGACTAATGCCAACAACATTAGTCGGTGAGATGTAAGTCTCGTCCTAACCACATACTCAGACCTTGACAAAGCACTCAGGAGAGTGCAAAAGACTTGGTGTAAATCTTTACATAAAATTCACAAGTACGCAAGTGTGAGTTTTTATCCTATAATCAGAAGATTAAGATTATTAGACTACATTATGTGGAAAATCTTATTTGAGCATTGTATATACATACTGTATTTATATTAATTTTGGCCATTGTAGATAGTGTACTATGTAATTGCCAATCAGATATCTACGTAATATATTTTGCTTGTTATGTAGATATAAATTGCATGTATCACCTGCTGTTTATCCATGTACTTTTGACACAGAAAAACTTGATGAATCTTGACATTGTAATGCTTAAGTAGTTGGTGATTGTATAAAAAATATTGCTTTCAGAGATATTTTGTGCATTGGCATGAATTAATATCAAGGTATGTAATGGGTAATATCTCCAAGCAGGTATTGTATGCGTAATACTTATATGAAAACTATAGACAGGTTAAATAAGTTATTGTATTATACTTATTATAGAGTTGGAATTTTATATATATATATATATATATATATATATATATATATATATATATATATATATATATAATATATATATATATATATATATATATATATATATATATATATATATATATATATATATATATATATATATATATATATATATATATATATATATATATATATATAATATGCGAACAAGCCTGAATGGGTCATATTATATATATATATATATATATATATAATATAACAAATTATTTAGTTTATATAAAATATATATTTTATTGATATGATTAAATAGATTTTATTGATTAGCATTTGAATGTTACAGATGCAACTGTTACCAAAGAGATTTAGTTAGTAACACATGAAATTATTCTAAATATTTTATTGAATATTTTCTGTAATAAAGTTTGCCTTCCATTTACTAACTCGCTCAGCCTTTAGTTGTAGAGCAGTACTATTATTCCATTTGTTATAAGCATTAAACTAATTTATACTTTATGTGAATAGGCATTCCTACATCATTTCAATAAATATAAGTGGAAAGATGGTAGTTAAGTGTTATTTAACAAAACTGTACATTTCAAGAAACCATTTACTGTACTCTACACTCATTCATCCCTGACATATTAACCATCTGTAGATCTGTAGCACCTCAAATATCTTGACACCAGACCCTAAGTGTTCCCAAGACGTAGGATATCATAAATACTGTTCAGCAAATAAAATATTTGCCAGAGCATTTTAAATATCACAAAATACATAACAAAAATTGAATGTTATGAAATGTCTTTTTCCAGATTAGCTCTGGTGGCTCTCTGAAGCTATCTTACTGAGCTTACTCCATGCAATTGGGTCACATCAGATGAGAGAGTTCTGTTTGGCCAACTGGGGACCAGAGTCAAAACCTGGCTCCCCTAAGGTGAGCTGAGAGCAAGTGACAATTTTCCACTTCGCTGAAAAAGCATGTAGGAAGTCAACGAAGCCTTACAGACACCTGTGGGGTAAGAAAGGCCAAAGCATAACAAATGCCAAAGAACTCCGCAAACAATTCACTCAGCTGTAGAACCAAGATATATTGGAAGTCAACTGAGAATAAGGATCAGGTCTCCTAGTGGCAGAAATTGATACTAACAAGTTTTGAGCTATTTGGGTGAATACCCTTTTTTGTGTGTAAATCATACGCAGAGTTGTTTGGCCATTTCAAGGCTTTGTTTTCTGCGAACCCTCCAGTTATGTGTCAGGCTGCACTGGCTTTTTGGAGTTTTTTTTTTCCAGTAGGGTCATGGGTTGTCACCCATTCCCTGTACCTCGCTTTAGTCTCTGGTAGACCAAACAGAGCTTCTGTGACTGATGTGGTCCTTTAGTATGGAGCAATCTCAACAAGATGGAGATAATAGTGTCTTTTAGCTTATTTTATTTCCCGAGTAGCTTCATTTAGCATGTCTCATAATCTACGTGATTCCTGGTGGACTGATCCGGCTAGTATTTTCTTTATTTTCCTTTTTATTGGCACATATTTTGAACAAGTTCAGTAATTACATTCATGAACATGGCTAAATAACCAACAGCTTAGGACCTCAGAAGCTATCTGGTGGCTCCCTGAAGCTATATTACTGAGATTACTCCATGCAATTGATGTGATCATAATATAATTAGGGGCCCTGACAGCTGAGTGGAGAGCGCTTTAGATTTGTAGACCTGAGGTTCCGGGTTCGATCCCCGATGGAAGCGGAAACAAAATGGGCAGAGTTTCTTTCACCCTGATGCTCCTATTACCTAGCAGTAAATAGGTACCTGGGAGTTAGACAGCTGCTACGGGCTGCTTCCTGGGGGTGTGTAACAAAAAGGAGGCCTGGTTGAGGACCAGGCCTCGGGGACACCAAGCCCTGAAATCATCTCAAGATAACCTCAGTCTGAAAGGGCAGCTAAAATTTTTACCTTTTTCATTTGTTACTGTTTTATTATAATTTAAGTTTAATGATTTAATTTAATTAAAATTACCTATTTAACAGCAATTTACATTAACAAATTAAACCCATGTATTAAAACAAATTATTTACACAAGTTTGTAGGATTTTGTAATTTTATAATTATGCTTAAATATAAAGTCTTAGATTTAATTATACTTGTGTATTGTTATTTAGGTAGAATCTTCCTAGAAACAGCTGTGCCAGTCTATTAAAGTTATGATGAAAGATTATTCAGATGATGCTGATGTTAACCTCACTGGAGAAGTAAAGCACCTTCATGATTTTATCAAGGAAAACCATTCAAGTAAAGGGCATTCCATGCCACCATGACCTGTATTGGGTCATTTCTCAAGACAAAGATTCATTTAGCAATTCCTAACAAAGCAATAATATAGCTATTTTTACATCTAGTGATAGCAAACTGCTCAGGGAATAAATAATTTTTACAACTAAAAGAATTATAAATGAGCTGCGAACAACGGTGACACGAGACAAGTTCTCAATACTTGGTGTTATGTGCAGGGACAGTGGTAAACTGCATAGTTTGTCTTTGAGGACATCTTCTTTAGAAAAGCAAGAAGCAAAATATTGTAATCTGATTGATTTCCTATGTTTTGACAGTGTATCTTATGTTTTATCAGTTGTAAACTGACTGCTCTATTATCAGTTGTAAACTGACTGCTCTATTATCAGTTGTAAACTGACTGCTCTATTATCAGTTGTAAACTGACTGATTTCTTGTATAATCAGTGTATTTTGTTTTGTCAGTTGTAAATACTGCTCTCTTGTTTTGTCACTGTTAAACATAATATAGTTTGCAAATTATATTTCATTTTCTGATAATTACTAGTTTACAACAGTATTTTACTCTTAGGAATAAAATTCTTACGGTGATTTGAATCATTGTGAAGGAATTTTCAGTATTATTTTCACATTTATATGTCTAGAAAGTAAATAATTATAATTAAAGATATATTTTATAACTTATAAAGACGCAACCATTCCCACCACCCTGCATGAATTTGTTATGCATCTTGATGGCATTCTTACCACATTCATTTTTTACACAGCCTTATTCTCTGTTAACAATTGCCAAATAGAGCCTCTACAATTTACCATAGCTTAGGTGCCATTATGCTTAGACTCTTAATATATTTACTCCAAATCCTGTAACCCAATTTTATTTAACACTATGACTATTTTAACCTTTCTGCCATAATTCTCTTCCTTACAATATTTGTACAACCCTTCATCTACAACCTGCATCATCTTATCACTAATATATATAATGTATTGTATTGGACTTATTTTGTTTTCATATACTGTACTCAGTCATTTTCCCTTTCATCATCTTGTACCTAATCCTCCCAAAAATGAAATTTTTTGTCATGTTAATTTTTAGTGTTTTTTTTCTAGTCAGAAAACCCACTTTTCTCTTTCCTGATTTTGTATAGCACTGCAATTCTCTCATTGCCCTCTCATTTTATACTATTAATCTCTCTACATACATCATAAATGTTTTTGCTCCATTTCATTCCCTTCCCCGCCACCTCTATGTACTGTATGTCTATATATGAACTCCCTGTTGCCTACATGTATACCTATACTATATATGCACATACATTCAAAAAAAATACTTGACACAAATCCCATTCTGAAGGCATATCCACCAAGATGTTTTCATCCTTATTTACACCTGGCATTCCTTACTTTACAACAACAACTCTGCATACATTGTCACCCTGGTAATCATATCACACACACACACCAATCATTTTCCTACCATTTTAAAGCTTCTTTTTCTTCTTGACACCTTGTTTTGATAATTACTTCTTTTTCTTCTTCTTAATTGAAGTGTGAGATTCAAAGCATAATTAGTTCATATGCAGAACGACATCAACATTCACAAGTCCCTAACTCAAAGCTTCTCTACAAAATCATTCAGTTGATTCTAAAACATAACCATCTGATTATATCTTTCATCATTATCTTTACACGCTGGTGAATATGCATATTCAAATATTGTAAATATATCTTGAATTCATTACATATTCATAGATTATCACTTTTATTCCATTACATGTTCTCTCATTCTCTGTGATATAAACAAAAGCTATCCCATTCCACCTTTTACAATAAGGAACACTTTACAGTACACTACTGCAAACTGTTTAAGTTAAGCAAGATTGATATTTCCTATAAAAATTTAATTTTTCCTGAAATATATTTTGATTATTCCATTGACATTGAAAGTAAAATAAAAATGCTTTATTGTATAGTACAATAATATTAATTTTATTTTTAATTAAAATTCCTACAATTTGTTAATGGCTTTTGATATGCAACAAAGCAGTCTGAAGAATGTGTTCTGCATTAAAAAATGGGCCTGAATAGATTATGAGCATTGAAATTTGTTTTCCATATATTCAGCAATAAATTAGAGAAGGTATTCTCAAATTTTTATCATATCAAGGATCCCTAAACATGTGAACCGCAGCCATGGACCACCCAACTAACAGAAATTATTATCTACACTGTACATTACATTACAGTGTACATTACACTGTACATGCATTACATGTAAGAATAAGTAAACTTATTCTTACATAAAGTAATTAGTAATACATAATCTTTCTCTTTTTCAATGTTTTTTCTTCAAAGCAATGTAACTTCTGCACAAACTCTTCTTCAATACACAAACACAATACAATGGCTTCACCTAAAACCAAATTAAACAAATTTACCTTCTTAAAAATTGAATAACTAAACACAAATCATCTAATCGGGAATATCATATCTGGTGAGGTTGATGGGTTTGGTGGCACGTGGACAATTTGTCAATATAGGGCTTGATATTTGTGAGTGCCATACGCATACCATTTCCACCTGTAGGTGTAGTCTTTTTGGTTTTCAATATTTTTGAAAATCCTGCCAAATGCAAGTAGATTTAATTAAGTAGACTCTGAAATGCAAATGGCATTTCAGAGCCTATTTAGCAAGGGCGGGATTTTAATGTCTTCCATAAATCCAGAACTGTGGAAGTGGAAACTTGATTTTCATATCCCCAACCTTAAACATATTAATGAGTTACTCTTGCGACTTCAGTTGAAGTACTCACTGGCTATCTCTTACTACTGCAAAAGTTGTAAAACATTGTACAGTATAGTGACTTCCTTGGCCATTTCATCTATACTACTCATATTATTGTTTTATAAGGGTACCACATCACCCACATTTCCTGGCCTTGTGGTTGAATGGACAGTGCTCTGGGGTTGTAGTTCTAATGGCCCGTGTTCAATTTCTGGCGGAAGTGGAAACAAATGGGCAGATGTTTTTCACCCTGATGTCCTGTTCACTTAACAGTAAATGGGTACCTGGGAGTTAGACAGCTGCTATGGGCTGCTTCCTGGAAATGTGTAATTACCCAAGTGTTATTACCCAAGTGTAGTTACAGGATGAGAGCTATGCTCATGGTGTCCTGTCTCCCCAGCGCTCTGTCATTTAACACTTTGAAATTACTGACAGTTTTGGCCTCCACCACCCTCTCATCTAACTTGTTCCAACCATCTACCACTCTGTTTGCTAAAGTGTTTTTTCTTATATTTCTCTGGCAGCTTTGTTTTGTTAGTTTAAATCTATGATCTCTTGTCCTTGAGGTTCCAGGTCTCAGGAATTCTTCCCTATCAATTTTATCGATTCCTGTTACTGTTTTGTACGTAGTGATCATATCATCTCTTGTTCTATGCTGTAGTTTTTGCATATTTAATGCCTCTAACCTCTCCATGTAGCTCTTGTCCATCAGTTCTGGGAGCCACTTAGTGGCATATCTTTGCACCTTTTTCCAGTTTGTTGTTGTGCTTCTTAAGATATGGGCACCATACAATCGCTGCATATTCCAGCATTGGTCTAACAAAAGTCGTGAATAATTTCTTTAGTATTTCTCCATCCATGTATTTGAAAGCAATTCTGAAGTTAGAAAGTGTAGCATAGGCCCCTCGTACAATGTTCCTAATGTAGTCCTCAGGTGACAGTTTTTTTTTTATCTAGAACCACCCCTCGATCTCTTTCTTTATCAGAATTCTTTAAAGATTTCTCACATAATTTATAGGTTGTGTGGGGTCCATGTCCTCCTATTCCACATTCCATAACATGGCATTTATTCACATTAACTTCCACTTGCCAAGTGGTGCTCCATATACTTATTTTGTCCAGGTCTTCTTGAAGGGCATGACAATCATCTAAGTTTCTTGTCTTCCCTATTATCTTTGCATCATCAGCAAACCTGTTCATATAATTCTGTATTCCATCTGGTAGATCGTGTGCGTGTGTTAGAAATACTGTATATGTAGTAGACATAATAGAGGAAAAATTGATTGGTTAGAAAGGTGGGGGGGTCTAAGAGCTAATAGCTCGATTCTGCATACGCAAATAGTAAATATATCAACGAGTTTGAAGCGTTATCCCCCAAACATCTCCTGAACAGTGTCTCTGCTGATAACAGGAAATCTTTCCTGGTCATGTGAGAGTTCTTCCCACAGTCAATGCAAAAAGAAACTAAAGGGAATGCTCTTTCTGGAATTAATACTTGTCTGAATGTACTTGCCTCTTTGATTAATGATAATTCTTGCATTGTAGTTTGATTAAATCAACTTCACATTTTCACATCACATTTTCTTTTCTTACCACAGAGATAAATCTATATGCAATACAGTATAGGTGGTATCATACCTCCTTTGTTTTTATTTGCTACCATTTGTACTTGAACCACTTGGCCTTGATGATGTAGCAGTGGATAACTTAAGTTTTAAAAACTGATCCATCTTGAATTTTCAACTATGGTCACATACTTTGTGCAAACATATAAAAAAATCCTTCAACATTAGTACTGTACTCACATAAAAACGTGGTGTATAAAGAAAATGCACGAAACTTCTGTACAGTATTGCTTTATTTAATCTTATAGCAGACTCCCTGGGGCACCCTCATTGATTCCCTGGGGGTCCATTAACCCCAGTTTGGGAACCCCCTGAATTGGAGTACAAAACTGCAATAATCAAAATAAGAATTGAGTAAGTTAGTTAAAGGTAAGATCAGGAGAAAGCCCTAAGCCATTATGACTATATAGAACTTGGATAGGATAGGAATGGTGCCCAACCACTTGTACAGTCAGGAATTACAGTTGAAGTAAAAAATTAAATACTGCATATGTAGTAAGATATACTGAGGGCAGTGTTGAAAAACTTGGTGACAGGAAGCATTTCCCACCAACATTTGTTAATGTTAGAAAGGCTCAAGTGTTACTTGAGAAAGTCACTATGTAACTTTACATTAAGGGGAGTTCCTCTTCTAGGAAAAAAAAAGTTAGTAGGACAATTGAAAATAACTTCCTTCTTGAACTAAATTCTGGAAGATGTTTGTAAAGAATGATAACCTTAAATATCAAATACTGTAGTGTTCTATGTACATCAGTAGCTGTTAAAATAATAAAATGTGCAAAGAATTGAAAATAAATTTGCACACTTTTTTTTACCATAATGGATTTATGTGAATGTTCATACAATTTTATGTTTAGCATTGAACTATTTAATATACATACAGTACTGTGCTTTTTTTTAAATTAAAGCAAGTGAAAATGCAATAAATATCAAAGTGTTTCACTGCTTGTATATTCTATGCATATACACTGCATGTATATGCATGTAGGGATATTCCTATGTGGGCCCTAAGCTTCTTGCTGGCCCACTAAGTGTAACTTGTTTCTGTTTTACTTAGGCGGAGTATGAGTATTTATGACTTGTATGGTTGCTTCAGTAAGATTTTGCCCCATGTGTTTAACAACTTCTGCTCTGTTGAATCTAAGTTGAAATCTTTTTGGGTTTGTAACTCTTCACTATGTTCGATAATGTTCCAGTTGTCTGTCGGGCATTTCTCCACAGTACTGACATTTCCTCTCATCTTCTGGAACCTGGAAGCTTATTTCCCATGAGGTGGTAGATAAACTAGAACACTGGGTATATATATATACAGAGAGTGTGTGTATATTATTTTTAATTATTTATATATATAGTGTATATGTAATTATTTATATATATATACAGTATATATATATATATATATATATATATATATATATATATATATATATATATATATATATATATATATATATATATATATATATATATATATATATATTATTAAATATGACCAAAAAAGTAAGATTAATAATTCTAACACAAATTTTCTCAATGTTTCTTATATTTTTCTTCACTGTTGATGGTAACTGAAAAATCAATTCTCCAAAATTCATTTTTATTTCTAGTCTGACGCGACACTTGAGCGCGTTTCGTAAAACTTATTACATTTTCAAAGACTTTAGTTTACACATACACAACTATAACTGAACAGAGCTTTAACATCTTCGATTTTATACCTGCATTTGGGTGAGGTGATATGTTACAACAGTTTTGGATGAGGTGAAAACAAACTTTCAACACAAGACAGAACACGAAACAATTGGTATAATATTTTGTAAGTTAAAGGGAAGAATGGAAGTAACTGCAAAGGGCCTATTGGCCCATATTTCTTGACGCTTCTATATTGGTGCGGAGTCTTGAAGTGGGTAGAATATAGTTGTGCATTAATTGGCTGTTGATTGCTGGTGTCGACTTCTTAATGTGTAGTGCACACTACACATTAAGAAGTCGACACCAGCAATCAGCAGCCAATTAATGCACAACTATATTCTACCCACTTCAAGACTCTGCACCAATACAGAAGCATCAAGAAATATGGGCCAATAGGCCCTTTGCAGTTACTTCCATTCTTCCCTTTAACTTACAAAATATTATACCAATTGTTTCGTGTTATGTCTTGTGTTGAAAGTTTGTTTTCACCTCATCCAAAACTGTTGTAACATATCACCTCACCCAAATGCAGGTATAAAATCGAAGATGTTTAAGCTCTGTTCAGTTATAGTTGTGTATGTGTAAACTAAAGTCTTTGAAAATGTAATAAGTTTTACGAAACGCGCTCAAGTGTCGCGTCAGACTAGAAATAAAAATGAATTTTGGAGAATTGATTTTTCAGTTACCATCAACAGTGAAGAAAAATATAAGAAACATTGAGAAAATTCGTGTTAGAATTATTAATCTTACTTTTTCAGTCATATTTAATAAAATATGTCTACAGGAAAGACTGCTACCAAAATATACAAATATACTAATATATATATACATATATATATATATATATATATATATATATATATATATATATATATATATATATATATATATATATATATATATATATATATATATATATATATTTGCCAATTTGCCTAATAAGCCAAGTTTTCCTGAATTAATATATTTTCTCTAATTTTTTTCTTATGAAATGATAAAGCTACCCATTTCATTACGTATGAGGCAAATTTTTTTTTATTGGAGTTAAATTTAACGTAGATATATGACCGAACCTAACCAACCCTACCTAACCTAACCTAACCTATCTCTATAGGTTAGGTTCGGTTAGGTAGCCTAAAAAGTTAGGTTAGGTTAGGTTAGGTAGGTTAGGTAGTCGAAAAACAATTAATTCATGAAAACTTGGCTTATTAGGCAAATTGGGCCTTACATAGTAGGCTGAGAAGTGCGTTCTGGCTACTAGGTATGACATATATATATATATATATATATATATATATATATATATATATATATATATATATATATATATATATATATGCGAACAAGCCTGAATGGTCCCCAGGCATACATAAATTCTTGGGGTGTGAGTTTTCGATTATATATATATATATATATTATATATATATATATATATATATATATATATATATATATATATATATATATATATATATATATATATATATATATATATATTATTAAATATGACCGAAAAAGTAAGATTAATAATTCTAACACGAATTTTCTCAATCTTTCGTACATTTCGTTTCACTGTTGGAGGTAAATCAAAAATCAATTCTCCAAAATTCATTTTTATTTCTAGTCTGACGCGACACGAGCGCGTTTCGTAAAACTTATTACATTTTCAAAGACTTTAGTTCACAAATACACAACTGAATAGAACTTACGCATCTCCGATTTTATATCTACATTTGAGTGAGGTGGAAGGGGTGATGTGGCATTAACACAAGACAGAACAAGATGTGGTATTAATAGGGTATTAATTTCATCAACACAAGACAGAACACGAAACAATGGATATTGAATAGAATATATATATATATATATATATATATATATATATATATATATATATATATATATATATATATATATATATATATATATATATATATAAATATATATATATATATATATATATATATTAGTATATTTTGGTAGCAGTCATTCCTGTAGACATATATTATTAAATATGACCGAAAAAGTAAGATTAATAATTCTAACACGAATTTTCTCAATCTTTAGTACATTTCTTTTCACTGTTGGAGGTAATTCAAAAATCAATTCTCCAAATTCATTTTTATTTCTAGTCTGACGTGACACGAGCGCGTTTCGTAAAACTTATTACATTTTCAAAGACTTTAGTTTACAAATACACAACTGAATAGAACTTACGCATCTCCGATTTTGTTTATATCTACTTTTGAGTTAGGTGGATGGGGTGAGGTGGCATTAATAGGGTATTAATTTCATCAACACAAGACAGAACAAGAGGTGGCATTAATAGGGTATTAATTTCATCAACACAAGACAGAACACGAAACAATGGGTTTTAAAATGGAAGTGATTGTAGAAAGCCTATTGGTCCATATTTCTTGATGCTTCTATATTGGAGCGGAGTCTTGAGGTGGGTAGAATATAGTTGTGTATTAATTGGCTGTTGATTGCTGGTGTTGACTTCTTAATGTGTAGTGCCTCGCAAACGTCAAGCCGCCTGCTATCGCTGTATCTATCGATGATTTCTGTGTTGTTTACTAGGATTTCTCTGGTGATGGTTTGGTTGTGGGAAGAGAATCTCTTCCCGGTCATATTTAATAATATATATATAGATATATATATATATATATATATATATATATATATATATATATATATATATATATATATATATATGTCGTACCTAGTAGCCAGAACGTACTTCTCAGCCTACTATGCAAGGCCCAATTTGCCTAATAAGCCAAGTTTTAATGAATTAATTGTTTTCGGCTACCTAACCTAACCTAACCTATAAAGATAGGTTAGGTTAGGTAGGGTTGGTTAGGTTCGGTCATATATCTACGTTAATTTTAATTCCAATAAAAAAAAATTGACGTCATACATAATGAAATGGGTAGCTTTATCATTTCATAACAAAAAAATTTGAGAAAATATATTATTTCAGGAAAACTTGGCTTATTAGGCAAATCTGGCCTTGCATAGTAGACCAAAAAGTGCGTTCTGGCTACTAGGTACGACATATATATATATATATATATATATATAATATATATATATATATATATATATATATATATATATATATATATATATATATATATATATATATAGTACCTAATATTTTCAATTATTTCTTTTCAAATTGGTTTCTTTGAATTAATATTATGATGTTATGAATACTGAATTAGTTATATTAGGTTAGGTTAAGTTTAATCAAATTTCTATGTTAGTTTGAAGTGAAATTAAAAAAATAAAATATACAATATAAGAAAGCTTTATCATTTCATAAGAAAACAATTAAGAAAATATTTTTAAGAAAACTCGGCTTGTTAGACAATTTGGGCTTTGGCCTAATTTATATTATATATAAATATATATATATATATATATATATATATATATATATATATATATATATATATATATAATATATATATATATATATATATATATATATATATATATATATATATATATATATATATATATATATATATATATATTGAATTATTTTTGTATGGATGTACAGGTATTAAGAAGTCACATAAAAAATGTTTTCCTCTGGTGAATTTATTAAAATATGCAGTTTTGAAGATACATATTATACTTCATATTTTTAGGAACAGAGGTTTATATAATTAATAATGTAGTATTATAGCTATACAGTATAAGATATATATAATGGCTTATGTTAGTATACTAGTAGTATGACTTGAATAAACAGTTATAATAGAAAGCTGTGTGGTTGGGGTTTAAATTTATAAAACCATTAGTTATTATTTACAGTACTATGTGTAAATAGAAATATAACGTGCAGTTGTCAATACCGGACCACATATACGAGATATAATATAATATCAGGCACATTTCTGGGGTATATTTCGTGATTATGTTGAATGGTTGAATGAATCCCTTATATATATTGTATAAATGCAATCGGGTGAGGCAATTGAGAGTGTGAGGATAAAATGTGATGGAGTAAGTAAGTGTAGATGTAGTAGTAGTATATGGTGGAGGAGTGAGCGAGGGGTGAGAGAATGTGATGTAGTAAATAAGTGTAGATGTAATATATGTAGTATATGATGGAGGAGTGAGCGAGGGCTGAGAGAATGTGATGGAGTAAATAAGTGTAGATGTAATATATGTAGTATATGGTGGAGGAGTGAGCGAGCGAGGGGTTTGAAGAGTCCCCTGGCGGTGGGTGCGCGACTCCGGCGTGACGTCATGCGCGGGGAGTCAGTCACCAACACTGGCCACCGCTGACGGCTCCACTCTACTCTCTCTCTCACTATTTATACATTTGGAAAATGGAGTGAATTCCGTGCGGGGTCTACCCGCTGTGTACAAAAACTTTGTGTGTGTGGCCGCACGCAGGATGAGTGCAATCACAGTGCCGGATGCTACGTGTAAGTCTTGTAATTTTGTGATTCAAATATGGGGCATCCAGCCTTCAAGAGCTTTGTTCATCATGGCGGCTGCGCGCAGCTCTGGAGCAGGATGCGCAGCGCCACACCAGCCTCGTCCTCCTCCCCATGGGGGATTTGACGCCGCCTCCACTACACACCAGTAACATGAATAATAATAAAGTTAACGTAACTGGGTTTGGTGGAGTAATAGTGAGGAAGAGAAGGATTGGAGTGAAGTAGGAGTGGTCGTATCCCTGGCAGCGGGGCAGGAGAGGGATGGGACCGGCCATACACCGGCTGGTCAACCTTCCTCATGAATTAATTCCTCGTGCCCTTCACCCCGGAAGATGTGGCTTCTATCACATGTAACCGATTTTTAATGACAGTAAAGAATACCTGTAGGAAACTGTATTGCTGAATGTTAGCGTACAAGGTGATAACCTTTGTTAACAAGGGGTGGGCTGTCAGACGATGGTCAAGGGGCATGTAACGAGCCCTGCCACGGAAGGTCAAGACCTGGCAGGCTCACCTGCCAGTCTCTACCTCGTGTGGAGTAATGCTCTCTTATAAGGGTTTTTTTTTAGGGGCAGTGTAATGAAGGGTTAGGGGGCTATGTTATGGTAGGTTAAGAGAGGGCTGAATTACAGGTTAGGTTAGGGAAGGGATGCATTACAGGTTAGGGGAGGGGAGGACTGCATTACAGGTTAGGTTAGAGGAGGACTGCATTACAGGTTAGGTTAGGGGAGGGCTGCATTACAGTAGGTTAGGGGAGGGCTACATTACAGGTTAGGTTTAGGGGAAGGCTGCATTACAGGTTAGGTTAGCTTAGCGGAGGGCATCATTACAATGGGTTAGGTTAGGGGAGGGCTGCATAACAGGTTAGCTTAGGGTAGGGCTGCATTATAGGTTAAGTTAGGGGAAGGCTGCATTACAGGTTAGGTTAGCTTAGGGGAAGGCTACATTACAGGTTAGGTTAGCTGAGGGGAAGGCTACATTACAGGTTAGGTTAGCTTAGGGGAAGGCTACATTACAGGTTAGGGGAGGGCTGCATTACAGGTTAGGTAGGTAGGGGAGGGCTGCATTACAGGTTAGGTTAGGGGAGGGGAGGGCTGCATTACAGGTTAGGTTAGGGGAAGGGAGGGCTGCATTACAGGTTAGGTTAGGGGAGGGCTGCATTACAGGTTAGGTTAGGGGAGGGGAGGGCTGCATTACAGGTTAGGTTAGGGGAGGGGAGGGTTGCATTACAGGTTAGGTTAGGGGAGGGCTGCATTACAAGGGTTAGGTTAGGGGAGGGCTGCATTACAAGGGTTAGGTTAGGGAAGGGCTGCATTACAAGGGTTAGGTTAGGGGAGGGCTGCATTACAAGGGTTAGGTTAGGGGAGGGCTGCATTACAAAGGGTTAGGTTAGGGGAGGGCTGCATTACAAAGGGTTAGGTTAGGGGAGGGCTGCATTACAAAGGGTTAGGTTAGGGAAGGGCTGCATTACAAAGGGTTAGGTTAGGGGAGGGCTGCATTACAAAGGGTTAGGTTAGGGAAGGGCTGCATTACAAAGGGTTAGGTTAGGGGAGGGCTGCATTACAAAGGGTTAGGTTAGGGGAGGGCTGCATTACAAAGGGTTAGGTTAGGGGAGGGCTGCATTACAAAGGGTTAGGTTAGGGGAGGGCTGCATTACAAAGGGTTAGGTAGGGAGGGCTGCATTACAAAGGGTTAGGTTAGGGGAGGGCTGCATTATAAAGGGTTAGGTTAGGGGAGGGCTGCATTATAAAGGGTTAGGTTAGGGGAGGGCTGCATTACAAAGGGTTAGGTTAGGGGAGGGCTGCATTACAAAGGGTTAGGTTAGGGGAGGGCTTGCATTACAAAGGGTTAGGTTAGGGGAGGGCTGCATTACAAAGGGTTAGGTTAGGGGAGGGCTGCATTACAAAGGGTTAGGTTAGGGGAGGGCTGCATTACAAAGGGTTAGGTTAGGGGAGGGCTGCATTACAAAGGGTTAGGTTAGGGGAGGGCTGCATTACAAAGGGTTAGGTTAGGGGAGGGCTGCATTACAAAGGGTTAGGTTAGGGGAGGGCTGCATTACAAAGGGTTAGGTTAGGGGAGGGCTGCATTACAAAGGGTTAGGTTAGGGGAGGGCTGCATTACAAAGGGTTAGGTTAGGGGAGGGCTGCATTACAAAGGGTTAGGTTAGGGGAGGGCTGCATTACAAAGGGTTAGGGGAGGGCTGCATTACAAAGGGTTAGGTTAGGGGAGGGCTGCATTATAAAGGGTTAGGTTAGGGGAGGGCTGCATTATAAAGGGTTAGGTTAGGGGAGGGCTGCATTACAAAGGGTTAGGTTAGGGGAGGGCTGCATTACAAAGGGTTAGGTTAGGGGAGGGCTGCATTACAAAGGGTTAGGTTAGGGGAGGGCTGCATTACAAAGGATTAGGTTAGGGGAGGGCTGCATTACAAACGGGTTAGGGGGTAATGAAGGTCTAGGTTAGGGGCTGTGTTTTGAAGGGTTTGGCTAAGGACTGTGTTTTGTTTTTTACCACAGACGTGGCCACACATTTACAGTGGTAACCAGCACATAGAGTATACATGTTCTAATGTCGTCCATTGGCAGGGTTACAGATCTGTTAGAGATAAAGTTTAATGATTTATTGAGCATTCAACCACAGAAAGTAATTATAGAGCTTTTAGTGTTGACCACCATTCAGAAATACAGTATTTACATTTGTCCAACAAAAATTGTTTGAGGACAGTATGGTTTTTTACACATAATGTGATTAATGTACATTTACAAATGTGAAATGCAGTTATGACCAATTTACACCTGCCTACGTCTCCTACTTTGACAAGGTAAAATAGCTGCTATAGAAGCTTGAGTGTTATTAAGCACTTAACCACAGAAGGAGATTAAGATGTGCTTTTACAAGCTCAAGTTATTGTTACATATACAGTACTGTACAATATTACTTAAACTGATGCATTACATAGCCAATCTTAGGTGCAAATCCAGTATATACAGTGTTCCAATATTCAGTATATACAGAGATCAAATCTCAGCCCAGAGTGGTAAAGTTAGTTTATGGGACAAAAGTCAACATGGGACATTCTACAATATAATATTCAATTGAATAATGGAATGCATATTTTCTCTTTCACAAAGTTGACACATGGTGTATTTGACATTTGAGTTTTGAGAAAGCTGCCAAATACATTTATATCCCCAGGCATATTCTGGCCACTATAACATCACAAATGCAGAGTTCCTGCTCTTATTAGTTGCATATATAAATGTCTCCTTACGGTACAGTATTCATTATAATGTATAATGCTATGGCTTTCAGGTGTTGGGGAATTAATTAGGTCAGTAAGATTTTCATAAAATATTTTAGTATTCTCTTTGATACTACTAATGAAACATTCATACTAATTTCTCCTACTGGTCTACTACAGGCTGTATTTGCAAGTATGTCAACAGTATCATGCTTTGAGATGCCAACATGTGATGGTATCCAAAGGAATTTAATTTCAAATTATTTTCTTTAGCAGTTAAAAACATTCATTTGAATATCACTACTGTTTTCTGGGTGATACTACCCTGTGTGTTCAATGGCAGGAGTTCACTCTAAGTCACAGTATATAATTCCCATGCCTTTGTGCTTTAAAAATTTATTGGCAAGTTATATGCCTACAAGTTTTGTTTGAGTCATACTAGCCCAGTCATTGATATGCTTCACTGTTGTCTGAATGAGAGAAGATTGTGTAAATATATTACATTTGCATCCAGTACATCTTCCATCTTCTACAGAGGCATTGCTGATACACATCGTTAACTATAACGTGAGCACTCGGTGGTGTTTTTCATTTGTAACTGTTGTAATAACATTGTGTGTACACTATCTTGGGGGCATTTGCAAAACCAACCAACTGATAGATCTCAGGTATCCCATGGGTTAATTGGTTGATGAATTATTGACTTGGGTACACATTTAACATTTTGATTTGGCTACCTCGTAAAACCAAAATGTGTAAAAAATTGTCCTCTCCTATAGTCCTTGGGTTAGTGTAGCACATCAGAGCTTAATTTGAAATTGTATGTGCTGCTGAGATCTACTCAGTGCCTTCACACTGAAAACTGTGCTAATGGACACAATTCTCACTTATGGTAGGTAATTTTATCTCTGCTATCATACGGTATTAACTATTCTTGTGAACTTTGGAGCCCCAAAGATGACAAGCTTAGCTTCAATTGCAAAGTTACCAGGGGGGGTTTGGGAGTTCACACTTCTTGGGGTTTCTTTCTTTTAAGGGGCCACACCAAGGTTGTGTATAGGCTTCATCTCCTTTATGGGGCCCTGGTGTTTGGGCAGCCTGGGATTATTTGGTTTTGGGAGGTACAGTGGGTCCAAAACTAGCTCTTGCTCTGGTGGCAATTTGTGCCCTCCTTTGCTGCATTTTCTCATTTCAGGGGTTGGTACTGATTTTCTACCCTTTGTCAGCACTGACTCCAGCTTGTAATTGATAGTGTCATCCTAGGCTCGACCATGCCTCCGCTTTGTTACACAATCACCCACATTCATCCTCTTTATCACCCACATTCATCCTCTTTATCACCCACATCCATCCCCCTTATCACCCACATCCATCCCCTTCATCCAGCCCATCCTCCAAAAATGGGGTGGTAAATGTAAGGAGACAAATAAGTGCAATTATGTATAGCAGCCTGAGGGGCCTATAGCAAGCAGAAGTACAAACATGTTGTACAAGCAATCTGTCAGGCACACAATACATGGTAACATGACGTACTGGCATATAACAACAAAAAAGGAAATAGTTATATCAAGAAGCATTAAATATGCCAAAGGTGGAAGATAGAAGAAAGAGGCAATATAACTACATATATAAAATACTATACTAATAAGAATTGACAAAATTGGCAAAGGAATTCCTGAAACCAGCAACATCACAAAACAAGAGGACAGAGATTCAAGTTAAGGAAGCAAAGGTGCCGAAAAAAATTAGAAAGTTTTCTTTTGCAAACAGAGTGGGTAGACAGTTGGATCATGGTAGGTGAGGTGGTGGAGGCCAAAACCGTCAGTAGTTTCAAAGCGTTGTACGACAAAGAGTACTGGAAAGACAGGACAACATGAGCGTAGTTCTCATCCTGTAACTACACTTAGGTACGGTAATTACTTGGGTAATTAAACACACGCACTAGGAGGGGTGGGGTATCCAGCAGTTCCTGGGATAGTCTCTACAGTAACCCACCATTCCTCTCGTCTTCTTTTTCCCCTCTCCCCGCATCGCCTTCCCCCTTTCTCCCCCTCCATAAGAATTGCATGCGGGTGTCTATAATTGCTAATGTTTCTTAAAGCATTTAATTTAGGCCTACCCTGACCAGATTATGTCCATCCAGTATCTCAGACCTGTTTCCCCCTGACAATTTGGATGAAGCTTACCTTAACCCTCTAGCCTCCAACTTTGGACAGAGTGAATATGTGTGAGAGATATTTGTATAATTTGCACATTCAATATACACATGGGTGCCTTGCTTTTTCTGTTCTTACCATATGCCCAACTATGGTAAGATAACTATAGTAAGATCCAAGATCCAACTATGGTAAGATAACTATAGTAAGATCCAAGATCCAACTATGGTAAGATCCAAGATTCTATCTTCCCACATGATCTCACAATTTTGAGGCTTTATTTTTCACTCAAACACGGTACTTATTTATAGTTATACTGTATATGCTGTCTGCTTAATTCTGCATTGCATACTAACCCTTTTCTTGAACTTTTTTATGCAAGACTGATTCTGACTTGATATCCTTTTACTGAAACGTATTCTTGTCAATTTCAGTGTTCACAATACCTGTTGGCTTATTCATTCCTCTCACATCTTGAAGGAGCAGCAGCAGAAGAGCTATCCATCTCCACCGTTCCCACACGACTCATCACTGTGCCTTCTCACATACAGTATTTGATTTCCATTAATGTGGTGAACATGCTCAACCATATCATAACACCATCATCATCTCTTCTAGAGTAGTCTAGCTATGTTCTTAATTCCAACATCTGTTTTCTGCCATATACTTTCAAATAAAAAAGTATAACTAAACAATGTATTTCTCCTAGTAATAAATTTTGATGTAGGAAGTGAACAGCTTGCTATAAAATGATTTACACATTACAAGGGACCTTTTGAGCCCAGTGTAGCCTAACCTCTTCTTCACTTTTGTGTATTGTAACCATTAATTTAATAAAAAAAAGGAAAGACAATGACTTTAAATGAGCCTATAATTTTTGCTCTAGGTCATATTTTATGATCCATGACTGATTTGTCCAGTCAATAATCCTGTGGTTTACTTTGACACTTTCTACAGTAGTTATTATGCGTGATACCATAGAAAAATTAAACACAAATTTATTTTAGGAGTGTTAGGAATAATGTAGCAACACTGAATACTTAAATTAATTTTAAATAATGAATAAATGGCAGTTTGCAATTGTTAATAGATTATTCATATTTTATGGGAGAAGCCCCTTGGTTTAGCCCCCTGAAGCTATTTCACCATCAGTTGCAGGAGTCCTGTTTGGCTTACTGGATACCAGAGCCAGAACCTAGAAACCTTTCTACCTCCTCATAGATGCAAACAGCAGGGGATAATTATCATTGCCATCACTGGGAAGCATCGAGAGTGTCAGCAAAGCTTTACAGACAATTGCAAATTCACAAAAAATAAAGCATCGAAACAGCCAAAAGACTGCAAACAATTCATTCAAAATAAGTGGTTCACTCAAAACGTGTTTGAACCCATTAGTATCTTCAGCCAACAGCAGGCTCCATGGTCAGTCCTTTCACCAATGATGTTGAGCTCCTCAGATCGCCAACTGTTACAGTGGATCCCACTGCTGCTTTTAGTATTTGCTTCACAGGCATGTGTTTACTTCCTGGCAATCTTGTGTGGACCTGACAATTTTTTATGCTTCGAGATGCATATGCTCACGGCGACTTTTCCCTGGGTGCTCATTTAGCATTGTCCAAAGTTACTTCTCTGGTGTGTTCTAGAGTTTGTCCATGAGAGACCTAACCACCAGGGTGGGAAGCCTTGCTTTGGACAGTGCATGCATCATTGATTCCTTGCATAAGCCCTAGTCTGGGGAGAGTCCTATTTAGATGTGGGGTGCTTTACCCCACACCTGTGCACTTGTTTATATGGCACCCTGTGGTCACCATTCATAGCTGTGTTGTTGTGTACTGCATTTGGTGTCTGTTCTTTTGGTGAAAATCAATAGTTCCTGGGTGTCCTGCTTGGCTAGTCACCTTCAGGCCTTTGCAGCTCTACTGTGTAGCTTGTTATGGATCGACCTGTTGAGTATGCACTCTGAAGGGTTTATCAGTCCTTCTATTTGCCGATGATCATTCTCTCTGCCTCTGCCATGCTACCTGTCATTCAATCACACCCTTGACCTGGAGTCCTGCATCTTGTGTGCATTGGATCTCAATTCTCTGTGAGCCCGCTTCTCATAAGGAAGCTTACCAGGCAGCTGCCACTTTATGAGCGAGTTTTCCTGTATAGTATTTGGAGTGTAATTACACAAACTATGCTCGTGGTATACCCTGTCATATAACACTTTGAAATTACTAACAGTTTTGACCTCCACAACTTTCTCACTAAACTTGTTTCAACCATCTACTACTCAGATTGCAAAAGAAAACATTCTAATATATATTTGGCATCTTTGTTTCATTAGCTTGAATCTATTACTGTACCTGTTGTTCTTGAGGTTGCCCGTTTCAGGAATTCCTCTTTGTCAATTTCGCCGATTCTCGTTATTATTTTATAAGTAGTGGTCATTACCGTAGTACAATAGTGGTCATCTCTTTTTCTTCTATCTTCTATCTTTGACATACTTAATGCTGCTAGCCTCTTCCTAACTCTTGTTTTTCAGGTCTGGAAGCCATTTTGTAGCATACCTGTGCACCTTATCCAGTTTATTGATGTGCTTGAGATAGGGGAACCATACAACTGCTGCATGTTCCAGTTTTGGTCTTGCAATGGTCATGAACAGTGTCTTTAGTATTCCACCATCCATGTAATTAAAAGCGATCGTGAAGTTGTAAAGCACAGCATTTGCTCTTCACACAATGTTCTTTGTGTGTTCCTCTGGTGACATTCTACTATCCAGAACCACCCCTAGCACACTTTCTTTGTTAGTTCTTTAATTCCTTTCCACATAATTTATAAGTTGTGTATGGTTTATGTTCTCTATTCCACATTCCATAACATTGCATTTATTTATATTATATTTCATTTGCCACATGATGCTCCAAGCACTTATTTTATCTAGGTCAATTTGAAGGGCAAGACAATCGTGTCTCCTTTTTTTCTAGTACCTTAGCATCATCATCAGCAAACAAACATGTTCATATAATTCTGTATTCCTTCTGGTACATCATTTATGTAGACGATGAACACCATCATACTCGTTTGGATGCCCTGGAGTCAGACCTTATGGTGTTTAGGGATCTGGAATTGAAGGTGTTACATGTATGCCCTCAGTTCTGCCCTGGTGAATGCATTGTTGGTTTGTTCCCTTGTTCAAGGCTTTTATTGTTGAGGTTATCTGCAGTGTCATCAAAGCTAGCCAGTCTTCAGGTCTACCCTCTAGCACATGATGTTCACAAATACAGTACATTCTATTGGATGCTGTGTTCTCGAGCATGTCATAGGCTGATATTTGGGCTTGTGGCTTTTGGAAATCTTACATGGTCATTGTTGTCCAATATTTGATCATTGTTCCAGGTCTCAGTTGGTCTTGTGGTGTAACACTGGACCAAGAAACCTAGCCCACAGTCTCTTCTTCGACTGAGTATCTGCTGTCTTCTCCCTGTTAAGTCCCATGTCTTCCTTCTCTGTGGTTAGTTAGCTTCAGGGATTCACCAAGGAGCTCTTCCCATAAAACCAGCTATGGAATGTAATGAAATGCCTCTCTGGTAGAACCCTGGTGGCTCCTCATAGCTTGCTAAACACAAATAAGGAAGATATGCGACTCGCCAGGGAGAAGAGATGGCAGGTACTAGGTCGAAGACGACACTGTGGACTGGCCTTCTTGGCTTGCTGTGCATCAGCTCTGCACTAACCTTGGAGCTGAC
This sequence comes from Procambarus clarkii, assembly GCF_040958095.1. Taxonomy (NCBI): domain Eukaryota; kingdom Metazoa; phylum Arthropoda; class Malacostraca; order Decapoda; family Cambaridae; genus Procambarus; species Procambarus clarkii. Next base: position 16,566,092 of record NC_091237.1, on the reverse strand, counting down.
TGTTGGCTGGGGGCTCTGAGCCACCTGGTGGCATCCATTGGCACTAATTGTGTTGAACTAGTTTTAAGTGAATCACTTAGTCTGAATGAATTATTTGTAGAGCCATATATTTGTTTTGATACTTAATTTTCTATGAGCTTTACAGTTGTAAATCTTGTGATTCTGGTCTCAGAACAAACAGGACTCCTGCAACTAATGTGACCTAGAGCCATTAGTTATTAAGTGTAGCAAGCATTGTATATGGCAAAATAGTGATGGGAGAAATAGAGAAAAAATGAGAGATAAACACCATAAGTGAGGACCAAAATCAGTTCTGTGATAGAAGAGCATGTGTACATGAGAGTTGTGCTAAAGTAGCTTATAGAGAAGGCACATGAGAAAGATTGTAGGAATACATAGCATATATTGATTTTATAATTTCATACTACACTGTACATATTTTACAATGAAATAACAGTACTGTAATTTAAAAAGTAAGAGGAGGACTTTGTAGTTTGATCATGTATCAATGTGGTAGATTGCATCTGGATACAGATACAGCAAACCTTTAATCTGATGTAAATCAGGTCTTTCAGTGGGCCACATATAATATGATATTTAATGAAGATAAGTTCTAGCTCCTGTGGTGTGGAATAAATACAAAATATAAAAACAAACGTATATACAGTAAAGTCAAACCACACTAGAACAAAAGAGCAATGTAAAGGATCTAGAAGTAATGATGTTGGAAGACCTTATCTATAAAGAGCACAATAAAGTATGTTACAACTGCAAGAAATACAGTACAGTAATAACAGATTAACACTTTTGCGCTCTGGCAATGCAGTCTGCATCCAAAATTTTTCTCATGGATGTACAGTACGCAGGTTACGTCTCAAATTAAAATATTTGTTAAAATTCTGTTTTTTATCTAATCACTCTGGGACTGGGTTTCAAATTAACACCTTGAGATTGCACACAATTTGATACCATAATGAACGACTTAGCATGACACTTGAGGTCGGAAAACTAGAAAGATTATGAATACTTTTGTGGCGGCGAGCGTCAAAAATTAAAATATTTGTTAAAATTCTATTTATTGTTTACATATTATGGGACTACATAGTTTTAAAATGCGTGCCTTTAGATTACGAACAATTTGATACCAAAATGAACAGCGTAGCTCGGAAATTAAGGTCAGAACACTGGAAAGAGTATACAGAACATGTCCCAGGAATTGTTGGGCCGGGTAAGAATCGCCAAAATCACCTTGGGGTGGGTTCGGCACACACGCCGGGAATGCGAGTGTTAATTTTTCACACCTCTAGTTACCCGGATTTGGCTGCCATCTTGAAAAAATGGCAACCCAAGTTGGTATTTAAATGTCTTGCTTAAGACTCACTTTAGAAGAAAATGTGTCAATGTATAAAATTCATCGATGATGTCAATGTATAATTATACAGAAATTAAATTATGGATAAAAAATACGTAAAATTCTCTAAAAGACATGTTCTATACATTTTTTTTTAGTGCTCATCATATGTTTGTCACTAGAGGTGCGAGAATGTTTGCACCATTTTTTTCATGGTGCAAACATTTTTTTTCATTTTCATTGCAGATTTCCGTTATTTTTGTCCTTATTCGGCATTTTTCCTCTGTCGACCGGACTAAAAATACCATATATTAAAGCTAAGAAACCGAAGGGACTCATAGAACTGAAATTATATTCTCTTTTTGTAAACAGAGCAGCAAGCAGATGGAATAATATAAATTAAAAAGTATTGTGTATAACAAAGCCATTGGATGTTTTGAAACTATATTTGTAGGATTATAGGAAAAGTGGGACACTACAGTTGTAGCTCTCGTCCTGCATCTTGGAAATTACGTACAATCTCTCACACACACGCACACACACACAACGTAGTATTTTTAAATCTTGTAGCATATGAAACAAGTGGACATACTCAAGCTAAAAAGCAAAAGTGCCAGAATGATGTCCAAAGGTTCTCTTTTTGTAAAGAGAGATGTAAATGACTGGAACAATTTAAGTGAGAGATGTAGATGCCAAAACCATCAGTAGTCTTATAAGTCTTATAATAAAGATTATAGGGAAATGAATACCAATAGCATAGCTCTCATGCTGTAATTACACCTAGGTAATTACAGAGATATACAACAAAACTCATGCCTGACCATAGGGGATTGAGCAATGAGGGAAAGATAAGAAAACAGACTTTACCACACACTTGGAAAATCTTAGGACTGGTTCCAAATCTACACATAGAAATAACTCCACATGAAACCAGGAGACATGGCAAAATGCACAAAAAGTTCACTGAAAGGCAGAGGTGCAATAGGTGCTCTGAGAGAGAACTCTTATAACATCAAAGTCCTAAGACTTTTCAACACTTTCACTACACATACGGGGCATAACTGGCCGACCTCTTGCAGTGTTAAAAAATAGAACTCTACTAGCATCTTCACAGAATACCTAATCAATCAGGGTGTGACTCGTATGTCAGGCTGCAAGCAGGCAACCAGGAGGCCTGGTCAGAGACTGGGCCACTTAGACACTGATCCTTTGAATCGTCAACAGGAGTAGGTAGATAGTCACTGGAGGAGAGAAGGAATAGAGGGGAATGGAATCAGTAGAAAAAACTGCTTAGTGTTATTAGTAAATTGAATGGACTACATGGGGTATATGTTGAAGCTGACTTGATTTACAGTTTTAAAGTGTAAATATGATAAACCGAGTTACTGCATTAACTTTCATTGTTTGGATGGTGGGGCTACAACCAGTTGCTCAACCCTGCAAGAACATATAGGTTAGTACACACCCCCACACTGTTGTTTACAAAGGTTCAACTGACAAAGACAATGAGAATACTGAGGTGAAAAAATCTTTTGTCTTAAAAATCAACCTTTCTCAGTGCATTGCTGCAAGTCTCATTGACCTGATTTATCTTAGGTACTTGCACATTCTATTCTCGATATTTTCTTTATAAAGGACCCAGAAAAAAATTTAAGTACAGTACAGTGGAAGGCCTCACAACAAAAGATGTCTTGACTACAGACAAATTCTAAGATACCGGCAAAAATTGCTTCTCCTGATAACTAACACAAAACAAGTGAAAGTAGTGCATAGAAATGCCAGAAAAATCCAAATGGCAATGAAGGGAATCTGGTCACTAAAGTTTTAAAATAAAACCTAGAGCAAGTGAACTGGTTGGAAAATTTAGGAATGGGGCAGAAATATTTTCTTATTTTTTCTAGGTGTTAGAACAACCCATCCTCTTACAAATTACGTCGTTTTTCGCGCGTATGTTAAAAAAGGACGTACAGAGGTACCTCGGTTTACGAATTTCTGGAGATGGTTTGTAACCCGAAAATTCGTAAACCGAAGCAAATTTCCCCATAAGAAATAATGGGAAATGAATTAATCCGTTCCTGACTCTCCAAAAAATTTACTTCAAAGTAAATTTTATACCTAATTCACCCAAATCTTCACTACAAAAGTATGTACAAGTTATTACTTAACTTTACTGATGACTCCTGTTGGCGTATGGAAGACGGTGAGGAGGAGGTTGGAGGAGAGGTGTTAGTGTTTGGAAGGGGGGTCCCCCTTCCATTATAACATCAGGCAGTGAGAACTACTCTGGGGGTGCACACTTTGGCACATTTTGCCTGCATACCACTAGGACCTGCTTCTGGCTCACTGCATGATTTTCACATTGTTTTTCAATTGTTTCAGATAGTTTTTCACAGTGTCATTAACACTTTCGCTCGGGGATGACGCAGCATTGCGTCATCCGTTTACTGGCGGTAATGCCGGGGATGACGCAGCATTGCGTCATCCACTTTAAAAATTCGCCAAAAATCAGGTTTGTATCCGATTTTTTGGGGACTGGTTTTAAAATGTGCGCCGATGTCTTCCCATTTCCTTTGTTGAGCCTCGTGGCCCTCAGGCGGCTTGGCACACGCCGTGGGCCCATTGTCTTTGCTCCACTGTTGTGACCAATGTCGTCTCCCCTCGCATCTCAAACGTGTGAACATTTCGGCTATTTTCCGTGGCTATATTTCTTACTGCGGCTTTAGAAACTATCTACGCTTACTCCACGATGGATAGTAATCACGAACAAGGCCCTTCCAGGAAGAAAATTGCGAAAGAAAGGCTTGAAAAGGGTGGGAATTGGGAGTGTAGTAGGAAGGCCTCTGAGCGCTCACTCACGGCTAACGCGTGGCCCGTCTTCAACTCGTCGGCGGTTGGAGCGTGACCAGGTGTTTTTTTTTATATGCTAATGTTCCTCTAGAGAATTTTATTACGAACCCATTGAGACCAAAATGAAAGACCTAGGACAAAAATTGAGGTGACCAGAGTGAAAATAGTGAAAACATTTTATCCCGTTTGCGCGCTCCCGGGTAACTCGTTCGCACTTTCTCTGTTTGCTGCGGGTAATTAGCCGGGCTTTTGGAGTTTATATGCATTTAGTGCTGTAGAGAATTTTATTGCGAACACAATGATACCAAATTTATTCTCGTAGAAGGAGAATTGAGGTGACAAAGTTGAAGAGAGTATACACTTTTCGGAATTAACGCGCGCTTCCGTGACACGCTGGGGCCCATATCGCCCTGTCGAGGGGTGGCGCGCGGGGTGAGCGAAAGTGTTAAAAAGATCAGTGCAAAGACTTGCTAAAGCTTTATCTGGGTGATTCTTTTCAGCAAAACTTTGCAGTTCTTCCCATACTGCACACATTTTCTTAATTAATAAGGAAGGTACATCCTCTACTGCCTCCTCCTCCCCTGAAGATTTATTATACTGTCTAGCTAGTTCAACAACACATGTACCATTTTCATGTTTACGGATGATCCCTTGTTTTTCCTCTATGGTCATTCTCACATGTGTTTTCTTGCCTTGAACCTTACTACTGGCTTTCTTGGGACCCATGGTGAGGTATATAATAGCAACTTTTATGTTTAAATAGCCAAAAAAAAAACCAAAAAAACTAAATGCTTGCATAGAATTCAGGCAGGATAGTCACTAGGCGGGAGTCACTGAGAAACTGAGGCATGATCGCTGTGCCAACACGCGCTAGGTCGGCCATATGCGTATCAACAAACTCGTATCCCGAGGTAAAGTTCGTAACCCGATTCAAATTTTCCCAAGAAATCGTGCTCGTAACCCGAAAAGTTTGTAAAGAGGGGCATTCGTAAACCGAGGTACCACTGTACAGTAATTTAAAATGGAAACGGCCCGCGAAAGTGACATACTGTCCGTTTTCTGTTTTGGGTCCTCTGGCTAGGCTATTAGGTTAGGAGAGGACACTTTCAATTAACAGTTTTCATGATGTTTTGAAACCTTAGGAGAACTACTGCACTCATAACTTACCAGAGGACCCTTAAATTGCTGTTTGGAAAAAAAAAATCCAAAATTTATTTTCAAATATATTTCATTTTCAAATTATGGCTTTTTTTTGCCATAGCACATATAAGCGAAAAGCAATATAATTTCTAAGAGGACGGGTTGGTTAGAAAGCTGTTAAAAGCAAATGTAAAATCCAGCAAATAAAATGACAGTAATGGACATGAGGCCACAAATTAAGAAATAAGTTTTGTAAATTTTATATACTAATGTTTGTATGCTTGAAAGCTCTAGAGCTGAATTAATACAGCTGAAATACCAGACATTGTTGGGAAAAAAGAAAGGAGTATAAATGAGGTAGTCCCAGTGCTGGTGAAAGAATAGTTAAGCTTAACAGAATTAATTCATGATAATGCATAGGATGCTGATACAGTATTGTAGCACTAGTGCTGAAACCAGGCAAGTAAATAAATAAATGCCTACATCTCTCTGGCAATTAACTCATGGACAAGATAGGAACAAAATGGCAAATGAGGAGCTTTAAACTATCAGGAAAGTGAGATCCTTTGGTGATAAAAATCCAACACTGTTCCTCATCTATAGCAGATTTAAAAGTAAAATTTGCTGGATTTCCAATCATACCGGTGTTGCCTCTAATGGCCTTACTGGTGCTTTTGCTAAAGTACTCGCTTGTGCATCTCCCACATTCCTCAAATTCCCTATTCCTTGTCATAGTGCAATATGCAACCTTCAGCTAGATTGATGGTTAACTATAGCAAATAACCAATTGCATACTACTAAATGTTACCTATTCCTATGGTCTTTCTCTTGCTGTAGTAAGTGGATGTGGAAATGTATCTGGCACGGTTATATATTGGCCTAACAAAAAAGAACCTGTTCCTTACTGTTCGAACTGCATTCTCCCAATAACAGTTGTGCACAACCTTGTAGAATGGTCAGAAATGTTGCCTTCCTAATGTTTCTTTGAATCGTAATGCTTCGATAAAATCTTTGGGAATTTAATATCCTTGACCTTGCTCATGCTTGTCTTGTGTCATTTTGCTCTCGTACATCCAGGTTTGATACTTTCTATTGATAATTAATTACAGTACTGTACTGTAATTAAAGATCATATCAAGGTGAAACAAGATTGTTGGGACAAGATAAATTTAATCTGAAATAAATTGACTGGGAGGCTTATGAGATGAGAATAGGTAATATTGACCAGAAAATTCTCGAATCTCATCCTGGAGACATGCCTTAGCTTGTTAAGCCGGCTGTGAGAATAAGGGAAGGCAATATCCCTTTATGTTGAATGTTGTATTTACCAGGATAAAGAAATAGGAAAGAACTATCAGGTCGTATTAGAAATTAAATTTGCCACTCGTCATGCCATAGGAGATGTAGATGTCGAGAGAACATTTTTTAATTTAAATGAACATTAACACCAAAACAGAACTAAAATGATGGACCATTCTTAAAATACAACAGCAAACCTAAACAAAAATCCAATATTGTATTGTATAAGAGCTGTGCACATAATTGACAGAATGATGTCAACGACTGATACTGTTTTTATAAACCAAATTAACATGCGTAATAAATTGCCATCCACACTTTCGTGGAAATAAACATTACATTCACCTGGTCTGTATGGGTCTCGAACCGTGGACCCCATGCGTGTGAGGCCGTAGCTCTATCAACTTGGCTTTGAGCAGTCTTATAAAGGAAAGTTTCCGGAAGTAGCATTCAGGTGCCAAACTGGAATTTTCCTAATGTCTTAAATCTCTGACATTACCCCTCCCTTTTTACCCTCTACAGTACAGTATAAACACTAACTCTTGTGTTAGATTTGAGAAAACTCTTACAGACAAAGCTGTATTTACTGTACAAATAATTTATATTCTGAATTTGATGTAATATTGACATTGACACCACCTTGTGCTCTGTTCAACCAAGCAAGTTAACAAATGGAACAGGATAACGTGTTCAGTATGCTCTGTGAGGTAACCCTGAAAGTCCTGTATTTCAGAGTTGGCTTTGCCTTCTGCTGATTTTCAGTTAATTTATAAAATTACTTTTAGATAAGGAACTTGAGTGTGTATTGTATTATATTATACAGTACTGAATAAGTAAAATTAAGTATAATTAATACTGTATTGCAATTATATACTGTAAATCTTTTCAGGTGTGTCTAAGTGAATGTAATGAGTGCGAGAGAAACTAGTGTACATAATGAAACCACCACTTCAAGCCATAATGTGACAGATATTACTCAGGCTGTTGCTGGGGTGAGTATTATTTATTCACACTGTCCTAGTCCATCTAATTTATAAACTAGTTTCACATTTTATTGTTTTAAATGCAAACATTCTATTTGTTTCTCTGTCTATATAATGGATTTCTTCCTAAGGCAACTTTCAACATTACAGAATGGAATAGAGGAGGGCAAAAGCCCAAAGTATACCTTTTGATGGGTTGTTGCATATAGAAAAATTATATTCTTTTCTAGGGAGCCCCTGATGGCTCCCTGAAGCTAACTTGCTTAAATTGCTCCATGCAAATGGGTCACATTCTGATTGGCTTACAGGGGTTACAGAGAAAACCTGGCCCCCCCCCTCACAGAGGTACAGAGACCAAGTGACAATTGGCCACTACACCAGGAAAGCATCCATAAAATCAGTGAAGCTTTACAGACACCTTGGTTTACAAAGACAAAAGCCTGGAGAACACCAAACAACTCTGCAAATGATTTACAGAGAACAAGAAAAACATTCAAAATTAGAACAAAACTCATAGTACCCAATGCCACCACATATTGGCCCGATTTTAGCACGCTGCCACATTGTTAGTCAGTTCTGGAGCTGATGAACAGCACATCGACGAACTGGGTAATCTGGTGGGGAGGGAGGGAATCGGGGTGCCACTGGGACTCCTCCAGAAAGATGCATTTCCATTACATTCAATGTTGGTTTCTGGAGAAATCTCTAGTAGCATCCTGAAGCTAATTAACCATAGAGAACAAAAATGGGTCTTACCAGGGAAGAGGAGAGGCAGTATACACTAGGAAGAAGAGGAGAATCCAGGCTGAGAGACAAGGTATCATCACTAGTACTGTAATCAGTACAGTACACATCACAATATCACTACTGTATTTTCATCACATTTAGTAGGCTGCAGAAGCAAAAACTAAGGCTCTTAGGATTGTTTTCCACTTTGGCAAATGATCACCAGAGGAGTGTTGAATGACATCCCCATGTAATCAGCAAAACGTTTCAAATATTATGTGCATTTATTTCCTGTATTCGTAACTCCATTATTTTCTTGCCCTGAGATATGAAAGCCTGGGCATACTTTTGTTTATTGACTACAAACAAAGCATATCTAGTTATATAATTTCCATAAAAAATATATAAATAAATTTTGATATTTATTATAACTTGTTGGTTTCAGGGTATTGCCCCCAGCAGCAGCAGTAACAATAGCAGTGGTGGTGGAGGAGGTGGTGCAGAGTGTCAGTTGGTACAGCAGTTAGTTAGTCCTGTGAAGGCTGGCAGCATGGGGTGTGGTGAAGGGGAGCTTGTGAGGCTCACTGATCCCCGCACGCTTCATTCCTACACACCCCGCACCTCTCCTGTGCCTTCTACCTATACAACTCCTGTACTCACTGAAGTCACTCCTACCTCGACTCCCTCGTCTTCTCCCAGAAGACCGCCACCTTCCATTTCGTTGCAGCCTCCTGCCAAACGTATTAAGGTTGAAGAAAAGCCCTTCGATTTATTAGAACTACGGAAGGTTATTACTGACTGGAAAAAAGCCAAATTAGAAGGTGTAAAAGAAAAATATAATGATCATTTGGTTGAACTTTTTTTTTTAGAAAGAGATGGCAATATGATGGACTATCAGTCATGGAGTAGACGTCCTACTCGAGAGTTTCTTCAATTCATTCGTCATCACAAACTTGAAGGAGATGAATCTTTAGAGGCTAAGTTCACTGTTCCCAATCCATTACACTTAACCTCAGGTGTCCAAATAAAAACAGAAAACCCCTCAGGACCTCAGTCACCTTTGAAAGGTGTCTTAGGTGCTAATGTTAGGACTTCCTCATCTCCGGTTAAACCTGGGAAGGGCCTGGCAAGTCCAGCAATGGGAGCGCGCCAGAAAATGCCCTCAACAAGTGAAAATATTCAGGTTACACAGCAGGATCAAATGGTGGAAAAAGCAAGGCAGGAAGCTTATGTTATGCAACGAATTGCCTCGCTGAGAAAAGAGGGATTGTGGGCAGAAAAAAGATTACCAAAAGTGCAAGAGCCTCCAAGAGCTAAGGCTCATTGGGATTACTTGTTGGAAGAGATGGTGTGGCTTAGTGCAGATTTTGCTCAAGAACGAAAATGGAAGAAAGCTGCTGCTAAGAAATGTGCCCGAATGGTTCAAAAGTATTTTCAGGACAAAGCTTTGCAAGCACAAAAGGCAGAGAAGGAACAAGAAATGAGAACTAGGAAGATAGCTGCGTATATTGCTAAGGAAATTAGAACGTTTTGGGGTAATGTAGAAAAATTAGTTGAATACAAAGTGACAACAAAGCTGGATGAGAAAAAGAAAAAGGCCCTTGACCAACAATTGAGTTTCATTGTGGATCAAACAGAGAAGTATTCATCATGGTTAGCTGAAAGCATGAACAAGCCAGCAGATTCTGCTGCAGCATCCACACGTTCCAATACTCCTTCCCGTGATAGTCGCATGTCAGATGGTGAGTAAATCAATCCATGAATTTTTTGTTTTTTTGTCTAACCATTGTACTGTTATACAATAGGCTGCAAGCTATTGTTAGATATCCAGTGTTTCAGAATGCAGTTAAATAGTTACTCCATTTTGGTAGATAAATTACTTAAATATTGTATTGCAAGATGCCTTGCTCTTTCTGAGAGTGCTCCCTTCGTGGCTCCTTGAAGCTATGTTACCAACATACCTTCTCAATACTTAGCTTCATCAGTCATAGGCATCTTATTGGCCTATCCAAGGCCAAAACCAGAACCTGGCCCCCTCAAAAAGGCACAGGGAGCAGATGATTGATACAATCATTCTTGCCAAGAAAGCTTGCTGAAAGCAGACAAAATAATAAAAAAAAAAAGACTGCTTAGTACTGTTTTTCTAATAAAATTTCCTGGTAGGCAAACATAGCTAATTTTACATGGTATGTGAACTTGTTAAGTTTCCTCTTGTAGATAGTCACCCAAGAAGCTTCAAAATACGGTACTTATTATTCTTAAGGAAAGCTGGTGACAAGCTTCAGGTATATTATAACTTTGGTGTTGTTTTCAAGCACTGTAGTGACTTCTTATTTTAATAATGTAAGTTTGAAGGTGTGTTATTCTGTGTTTAATAAGATTATTTATATAATATAGGTGGTAAGTGTGTTTTGTACAATTTCAAGGGCAGCCATTTGCTGACTTTAAAAGGAGTGATTAGTATTTAACATTTCTGCTGTGTATAGAAAATACAGTACTGTACTTTAAATTGTCTGAGGAAAAAATGACCAATGGCTTATCTAATTTTTGTTCAAAGTTCTTATATTAATATGGTGGTTGTGTGGTGAAGATACACAATAATTTAATGTAGTATGATTGTTTTTATTATTAAATGGATTGTAAGAACACAAAGTGAATGAAGAGGGGTACAAAAATTGTGAGTTTGACGAGTGATAGATTTGTGGATAGAGTATTAAAGCAGGAAATAGTTAAGAAGAAAATATAGTGTGAATGGGAAAAATAGGGTGAAGAATTAAGGAAAATTGTTGAGGAAACAGAAAGGTTTTTTGGAAAAGTAAGAACATGTAGTAGGGAGATTGGTAGATAGTTAAAAGAAATGTTAAAAGCAAGGCATGGGAGAATGTTTAACTGTAAAGAGGAGTGGCCAGGCATCTGGGTTATATCATATATATTTGACAACGTACATGTTTTGGTCAACATCAGAATGATCATGGCATCCCTTCACGCATCCCTAAATGACTTGAATGTCATTTTATAGATAAACATATCCTATAAATACTATGGATGTATAATTAGTTTTGAATACAAGTACTATAACTTATGATAAGTCACCAGTAAAAGGAATTTTGGTGTGTCAAGCATATATGGAGTTGTCCGAGTTTTATTAAATGCTGTGACAGCTCCCATGTAGGATGCAGTGAATGGAGTAATGATTGACTGGTTTGATATAAATAAAAAGTCTTTTAGAAAGGAGTTATTTAGACTAGTTGTAAATTTTATTGAGGTGTGTGAGAAATGAATGTGAATTAAAGTAAAGTTATGGTTGTAGAGAAGTAAATTTTGTGTGAAGTAAATGTGACTGAAGTATTGAAAGTGGTTAATCAGTTTAAATATTTGGGATGTGTAATAGCTTAATAGAGAATTTCTGCATTTGAAATTGAGTGTTGACTTAATCATGTTAGGAAAGTGGTGCAACAAAAGTCCTGACTGCCAGATGTCTTAAGTCAGAAATGGTAATATTGTTTATGCATATATGGTTGCAAGACAATGGTGTGGTATGAAAGTAAAAAGAAAATTGCAAGGATCAATGTCTTGTGGCACGGTCTCTGATGAGGCCTTTCAGTGTGGCTGCTCTCAGCCTAATGTACAAGTCACAGTCTGGTTTATCAGGAATGAAAATGTCATGGAGAGATAGTGCTAAAGTCAATAAACCATAAGATTAAGAAAAGTGTAATGAGATAGTTTGGGCATATTGAACAAGGGTATGATGGTAACCCAGTGAAGAAAGTGTATTCTAGTGTATTTGAGGAGAGGAAGGATAGGGAGAAGGGTCAAGACATAATGAGGAACTGGAGACCGAGTGTAACTATTGACTGGGGTATGGCAAGACATAAGGCTGGGTAGAAATGATTTGAACGGGAGTGAATAAATGTGTGTATGATGCACACCTTGTCAATTTACGAGGAGCACTGGTGACCCCCCCTGAGTTTTGCTGGTGACACCCCCCCCTTCCTGAGCTTATGAGGCAGTGGGTGTTACTAATGTGTGGTGGTGGTGCCTCACCATGATGCTGTGTTTTGGGAATGATATTTTTACTGGTGCTTCCTGCTGCTACAGCCTGAGTTGGTGCTCTTAGTCACCAATGGTCACTTGTCATAAGTCATTCTGCCTGTTGAAGATGGGTCATTAGTTCCTCTTGTCCTTGGGTGTGATGTTTTCACCCTAGGGCTTCTATTTTGGCCGAGCCTCCTTCGTGGTCAGCAGCTTACTTGGGATGCCCTGTACCATCTTTCCCTTGCAGATCCAGGCCTTAGGGCAGTAAACCCATTGTTGTCAATTGAGGAAGTTAAGCTGTTGGTTTTGCATTTTTGTGCCAGGCTCATTTCTTTCCAATTCTTATGCCTCTTACATGGTTGTCGTTGGGGCAGTTCTTTTGGCTTCTGTTCTCTCCGGTTTTCAGCCTTCTCCAATGGTTCATCCCCAAGGAACAGCCTCGGGCATTTCCCTGTCCAGCCAGCCAACAGAGGCAGCAGAGCCTTCTGTTCCCTTCAATTTCCTATAATTCTTTAGTGTGTACGTTTAGGCTTTGCAGTCCATGGGTTAGGGACTTTCTCCATCGACAGCTTCTACTTCCTGCCATCTTGCCAATGTCAGTGGGGGGGTGTTGGGTTCTTTCTTGAGGATTCTTCCTCTAATGGGGGCTTACCTTGCAATGAATCCTTGGATCACAGTCCAGCCTCTGATCATACCTCCTGGTTGGTCATCTGGTCAACCAGGCTGTTCGACATGGCTGCTCGCAGCCTGGTTGATCGGATATTCTTTCAAGATGGTTATCAAGTTCTCTTTTGAACATTGTGAGAGGTCGGACAGGTATGCCCCTTGTGTGTAAAGGGAGAATGTTGAAAATTCTTGAGCCTTTGATGTTGGTAGAGTTCTCTCTTAACATACGAATTGCACCTAGTTTTCAATGGAGCTATTCTGCACATCCTGGCCATGCCTTTTGGGCTCATGTGGTGTTATTTGTTTGTGCAGATTTGAAGCCATTCATTCTTGTATTTTCCAAGTGTAAATTATTATGTATATCTCCCACCTGCATTCTAGGGATTACAGATTTAAAAGTTTTAAGTGGTTCCAATAATTCAGATGTTTTATTGAATGGATTGTGGCAATAAAAGAACTTTGCATACTCTCCGAGTCATCAGTTTCTCCAGATCTGAATGGGGCTGTTTGTATACAATAATATTCCACTCTAGAAAGCACTAGTGTCTTTAAAAGTATCATTATTGGTATGGCATCTCTTGTTTGAAAGATTCTCATTATCCAACCTGCCATTTTTCTTACATTTGTGATGGCTACTTTATTAAGTTCTTTAAAAGTAAGGTCTTCCTACATGATTACTCCCAAATCTTTTACATTGTTTTTTCTTTCAATAGTGTGGTTTGACTGCATTTTATGTGGTTACCCTTTTGATATTTTAGTTTGTCCCATAGTGCAGTAGCTGGAATTTATCCAGATTAAACCTATTGTTTTCTGTTGCCCATTAAAAGACCTGATTAACTTCAAGTTGGAAGTTTGCCGTTTCCTCTTTATTGTCCACTCAAGAAAATCCTAGTTATCTACAAAGAATGTACTGTACTATCGTCTGCCTCCTTGTCTATGTCCAATATTGGGATAAGAAAAAGTACCCAAGTAAGCCTAGTACCTTCGAGGATTGAGCTTTTCACAGTGGATGATCCAGATTTTACTGTGTTGACTCTTACACTATGGGTTCTGTTCATTAGAAAGTTAAAAATCCATCTCTCTACTTTGCCAATAACTCATTTTGTGAGCAGTAAAACCATGGTTACATTTGTCAAAAGCTTTTGTGAAATCTATGTTCAAGGTACAGTATATTGCATAAGTATTTTGCTTGTCTTCCATGGCAACTAAGACCATGTCATAGTTGTGTAGCAGTTTTGATAGACAGGAGCACCTTGTTTTTAACTCATGTTGTCCAGGATTATGTAGACACTGACTCCATGTGTTTTGTGATTGACTTTGTAGGAATCTTTCGAAGATTTTTATGATGTGTGATGTTCAAGTCAATAATTCGGTTTACATCTGCATTACTACCTCTGTGCAGTCGTACATTCTCCGCTGTTTAAAGTATTGTATGTTGGGAATAATACTATACCTGTTTCTAGGCTCCATCTCCAAAAGATATTTAGAGTTAGTGATAGTGGTTTTTTAAATTTTTGATGAATATAGAATTCCAGGAGTCTGAACCTGGTACAGAGTGCATGGGCATGCTGTCTATGCCAGTGGGGTTGGGGTTAGGGTGTTATCTGATATATGGGGAGCCGGTCGGCCGAGCGGACAGCACACTGGACTTGTGATCCTGTGGTCCCGGGTTCGATCCCGGGCGCCAGCAAGAAACGATGGGCAGAGTTTCTTTCACCCTATGCCCCTGTTACCTAACAGTAAATAGGTACCTGGGTGTTAGTCAGCTGTCACGGGCTGCTTCCTAGGGGTGGAGGCCTGGTCAAGGTCCGGGCCGCTGGGACACTAAAAAAAAAAAAAAGGCCTCGAAATCAACTCAAGATAACCTCAAGATGGTTCAATGTTGGTATAACATACATGAAGAATTTGTTTGGATCACTGATCTTAAAACAGAATCGTATTTGATATTGTAATGCCTCTAATAGTTTCTAATTATTAATTGAAGTCTGGCGTATTTGTTCAAGTTGGTTCGACTCTCTTTTTGGTCCAACACATACTTGTCACAAAGTTTTATTAGCTTTCCCAAGAAAAATGTAAATAGCTAGGAGGTAGGGCATAAAGAACTAAATCTCTTGCGAATAGTAACTGAT
This sequence comes from Procambarus clarkii, assembly GCF_040958095.1. Classification (NCBI taxonomy): domain Eukaryota; kingdom Metazoa; phylum Arthropoda; class Malacostraca; order Decapoda; family Cambaridae; genus Procambarus; species Procambarus clarkii. Next base: position 16,550,916 of record NC_091237.1, on the reverse strand, counting down.
ATTTCTAAAATTCTGTATACAAACTTAGATGGTGTGAGATCAAAAGCACTACGCTAGTGTTAAGCAACTAAACAGCTAGAATTATAGTATATAAATGCTCTGACAGTGACAAAGCTTTAAGAAATTTGTTTAACTGAAGTGTTATTCCAAGGGGTGCTACTCAGTTTGGAGACAGGATAGAAAAACTGAAAAATGGAGGTACAGTAGAACCTCGAGTGACGACCGCCTCAGTTGGCGAGCATTTCGGATAATGAGCACCCAGATCGCCAACAATTCGTCTCGTATGGTGGGCGCTCGTTTGAATAACGCCAACACCACATGGTGGAGTTGCGCTGCTTCTCGCACATTCTCGGACGCCTCCGACTTTTTTTTTTTTTTTTTTTTTTTTAAGATGCCAATGATGCTGGGATATACAAGGGAGACTGCTGTGATGTTGCAAAGCATTGACTTTTATGTAGAAAAAAGAAAGGAATTTTTTTAAAAACAAGAAGTGTCAAAAAGGTTCATTTGATGTTCAGCAGGTAGGCTGCTCCATGTTTCTTAAATAAAAAAAAATGAAAAACAACAAATGTCAAAAAGGTTCGTTCGGTGTTCGGCAGGCAGGGTGCTCCATGTTTCGTAAAAAAAAAAAAAAAAATTTCAAAAAGGTTTGTTCGGTGTTTGGCAGGTAGGCTGCTCCATGTTTCTTAAATAAAAATATAAAAAATGGTTGAAACAATTTGAAAAACGGACAAATGCCATAAAGGTTCATTCAGTGCTTGTCGGGTAGGCTTTTCCCATTATTGAGATATAAATGAAAAATACAAAACAAAAGAAACACATTTGAAACAAAGAAAGATTGTCATAATGGAGCAGCCCACCCAACAAACACTGAACGAACCTTTATGGCATTTGTCCGTTTTTCAAATTGTTTCAACCATTTTTTTTATTTTTATTTAAGAAACATGGAGCAGCCTACCTGCCAAACACTGAACAAACCTTTTTGACTTTTTTTTTTTTTTTTTTTTTTTGAAACATGGAGCAGCCTACCTGCCGAACACCGAACGAACCTTTTGCTATTAAAAAAAAATGAAAAAAATATTGAACAAATTTGAAGAAAGAAAAATGTCATAAAGGTTTGTTCAGTGTATGTAAGGTAGGCTGCTCCATTATTTAAAACATCGGATATTATTGGTTACCTTCTTGGATGTATGGTTGTTGATGGATTGTAGATAATACACCGTAGATCACTTCAGCAGTTTATTGAGGAAGGTAACAAAGTATATATCTGGCCTGCTGAGGTCCTACCTACTCTGAGGTCTGTGAGATACTGACTGGTCACCAGAACGGCTGGTACCAGCTCTCTGTGGAGAATGACGTCAGAGGCTTACTTGATTTGTGATTGGCTATCCCCAACCGTCGTACAATTTGAATACTAACAATATCGTATTCATGTTTTTCGGTGGTAGAACGGATTAATTTGATTTTCATTATTGTCAATTTGATGCATTAACATTATGCATTAACATTATGCATTAACAAGCATTAACCAAGTAAATTCAGTAGAATATCTGGTTGCAATTCTTATACCATGTCATAGCTCAGTCGATTAAAGCAGTGTCTGGGATGCTCTTGGATGTTGGTTCAAATCCTCGTCACTGCCCTAGTGGATTTGTTCATTTGATGTATCAAGCTATTGTGATTTCTGTGTGTAATGAAGTAAGGGCGAAGAGGTAGAATGGCCTATTGACATAGCTGTCAATATTGAGGAAGGCTATTAGCCAGGAAGCACCTGGCTAATACAGTAATATCAGAAAGAATACCAGGAAGTAGCCTAAATGAGCAGGCACATGCAAATGACCTGCTACGGATGTGCGATAGGTTTGCCTTAAACCAGCAAATAGTAGAACCAACTAGGAAGGAGAACACGCTGGACCTCATTTTCACTAATAATGATGAGTTGATCGGGAACATAATGATTACAAATACCTGTTACTCAAATCACAACTTAATTGAAGTTCTGACAACCATGGGGAATGGACCTTCAAAACCAGTCCAGATCCCCGGTGGAGGAGATTTCAGCAAATTCAACTTCAATAATAAACGGATAAACTGGGAGCAAATAAACCAGGACTTCACAGAAATAAACTGGGAAGAACAGCTAGGAAATGCAAACCTGAACCAGTGCCTGGAAAAAATAAGCTCAGTAGCACTAGAGATATGTTCAAACCGCATACCCCTAAGAAAAAAGAGAAAGAGATGCAGATTGGAACGGGAACGTCGTTCCCTATATAGGCGAAGAAAACGAATCGCGGAACAACTTGAGAGTCGCACCCTATCTCAAGAACGGCGAAGAAGGTTAGGTAGAGAAATAGAAACAATTGAACTCAAGCTACAAGAATCATACAAAACCCAGGAGAGGCAAAGAGAGCAAAAGGCCATCAGTGAAATAGAGAGAAATCTGAAATATTTTTTCTCCTATGCAAAATCAAGATCAAAAACCACATCTAGTATCGGGCCCCTGCGAAAGGGAGATGGAACTTTCACAGATGACAACAAAGAAATGAGCGAGTTACTGAGGAAGCAGTACGACTCTGTTTTCAGTGAGCCATTAAATGCACTAAAGATTGATAACCCAAATGAATTTTTCATGGATATGATACCAACATCAAATCATATATCAGACGTCGCCCTATCCCCACTAGATTTTGAAGAAGCCATAAACAGTATGCCTATGCACTCTGCACCAGGCCCGGATTCTTGGAACTCCATATTCATCAAGAACTGTAAAAAAACACTATCGCAGGCCCTTCACATTCTGTGGAGACAAAGCCTAGATACTGGCGTTATCCCTGACATACTAAAAACAGCAGAGATAGCACCACTCCATAAAGGAGGAAATAAGGCAGAGGCAAAAAATTACAGACCGATAGCACTAACATCGCACATCATAAACATTTTTGAGAGAGTGCTAAGAAGTAAGATCACAAAATACATGGAATCACAGCATCTCCATAACCCCGGACAACATGGTTTCAGAACAGGGCGCTCTTGCCTGTCGCAGTTGCTGGACCACTATGATATGGCATTAGATGCTATGGAAGACAAACAAAACGCTGATGTAATTTACACAGATTTCGCAAAAGCTTTTGATAAATGTGACCATGGTGTTATTGCACATAAAATGCGTTCAAAAGGAATTACCGGGAAAATAGGCAGATGGATCTACAATTTCCTGACTGACAGAACCCAATGTGTAATAGTCAACAAAATAAAATCCAGCCCATCAACCGTGAAGAGCTCAGTCCCCCAGGGTACTGTGCTTGCTCCAGTACTTTTTCTCATCCTCATATCGGACATAGACCAGAACACAACCTATAGCACTGTATCATCCTTTGCAGATGACACTAGGATTTTCATGAGAGTTGGCAACATAGAGGACACGGCAAACCTCCAATCAGATGTAGATCAGGTCTTTCTATGGGCTACAGAAAATAATATGGTATTCAACGAGGATAAGTTTCAGCTCATGCGCTACGGAAAAATTGAAAATATAAAAACAGAAACCACGTACAAAACGCAGGCAAATCATAACATAGAACGAAAAGGCAATGTAAAGGACCTGGGTGTACTCATGTCGGAAGACCTTACCTTTAAAGAACACAATAAAGTAGCCGTCACAACTGCAAGAAAAATGACAGGTTGGATAACAAGAACTTTTCACACTAGAGATGCTATACCGATGATGATACTTTTCAAAACGCTTGTGCTCTCTAGAGTGGAGTACTGCTGCACAATGACAGCCCCTTTCAAAGCTGGAGAAATTGCTGACCTGGAGAGCGTGCAGAGATCCTTTACTGCTAGAATCCACTCAGTAAAACATCTAAATTACTGGGACCGACTAAAGAGCCTAAATCTGTACTCCCTTGAGCGCAGGCGGGAGAGATACATAATAATTTACACGTGGAAAATAATTGAGGGGCTGGTCCCAAACCTGCACACAGAAATAACACCACATGAGACCAGAAGACATGGCAGGATGTGCAGAATACCCCCGTTGAAAAGCAGAGGTGCAACAGGTACTCTGAGAGAGAACTCTATCAACATCAGAGGCCCGAGACTGTTCAACACGCTTCCACTACACATAAGGGGCATAACTGGCAAACCCCTCACAGTGTTCAAGAGAGAACTGGATAAGCACCTCCAAAGGATACCTGATCAACCAGGCTGTGACTCATACGTCAGGCTGCGAGCAGCCGCGTCTTAACAGCCTGGTTGATCAGTCCAGCAACCAGGAGGCCTGGTCGACGACCGGGCCGCGGGGACACTAAGCCCCGGAAGCACCTCAAGGTAGCCTCAAGGTAGCTCGAGTGCATGGGGGAATTGTGTAAAATCCTGGTTTGTGTCTTGGAGAGGCTGCAAGATTCAAGTAAATTCAGTAGAATTTCTGGTTGCCATTCTTATACCATGTTGTAGCTCAGTCAATTAAGGCAGTGTCTGGGATGCTCTTGGACGTCGGTTTGAATCCTCGTCACGCCCTTGTGGATTTGTTCATTTGATGCATCACGCTATTGTGATTTGTGTGTGTAGTGTAGTGGAAAGACATTTTACTAAATAGTTTCTAAAACTGAAAAAGAAAGAGCTAAAGGAGTGGCTGACGGTGATATGCCAAAGTTAGAAGGTATATAGAAAAGAGACAATATGATCACCACTTACAAAGTAGTGACAGAAGTCAATGCAGTTAACAAAGAGGAGTTTTTTTGAAACATGCAACCAAGAACAAGAGGACTGATTCAAGCTAAGGAAAACAAAGATGCTGATAAAATGTATGAAAATTCTCTTACGTGAACAGAGTTGTAAATGGTTGAAACACTTCGAGTGATGGTTACTAAAAACTAGCAACAATTCCAAAGTGTTATATGATAAAAATTACTGGGAAGATGGGACATCATGAGCAGTGCTCTTATTCTGAATATACTGTACGTACAGGATTGTAACCATAGTTCATTCTCATAGGGGAAAATAATTTTTAAATTAAATGTTAAATGTAATAAATCTCAATGTAAATAAAAACTTTACTTTGCAATGCTTTCGGGATTCAACGTACCAGCGGCCCAGTCCCGAACCAGGCCTAGTTTCTGGACTGGTCAACCAGGCTGTTGGATGCAGCTGCATGAATCACAGCCTGGTTGATCAGGTATCCTTTGAAGCTGTTTATCATGTTTTCTCTTGAACACTGAGGGGGTCAGTCAGTTTTGCCCCTTATTTGTAGTGGAAGCATGTTGAATAGTCTCGGGCCTCTGATGTTGATAGTTCTCTCTCAGAGTACCTGTTACACCTCTGCTTTTCAATGGGGGTATTCTGCACATCCTGCCATACCTTCTGGTCTCATGTGATATTATTTCTGTGTGCAGGTTTGGGACCAGCCCCTCTAATATTTTCAACATGTAAATTATTATGTATCTCTCCCACTTGCATTCAAGAGAATACAGATTTAGGCATTTTAGTCGGTCTCAATAGTTTAGATGTTTTACCGAGTGGATTCTAAAGTCTAGCAGTAAATGATCTCTGCATGCTCTCCAGGTCAGCAATTTCTCCAGCTTACAGATGAAGTAATAAATAAACTAAAGATTAAGTTTTTCTTCAAAGGAGAATGAGAATTTGTTAAAGTATGTATGTACATATAGTTTGTATATGTGTTAAGTGTGTACCAGAGATATTTTTTATTTGTATAAAACTTTTTAATATTGATGTACTCTACTGTAGGCTAGTAGATGAAACACTGTAAAATATAGCATATACACCAGTTTGTACACAAATTAAAAATTTTCAGCTATGTACTAGTTATGATTATCATGCAATATTGTACCATATAGATTTTTCATAAAATTTTTGTAATATGCATTGTTGATTTTTGTCCTAATGTTAAAAACCATTATAAAAGGTGTATCAGCTTATAATTTAATCACCTAAAATACATTGCACTGTCCCAACAGAGGAATTCCGTCCTGAGGAGTCTTCCGATGATGACGAGGGAACAATTGCTCGAGAGGATGACAATCCAGAAGAGCAAGCTTCAGAACTGCAACTATTACACGAGGAGTCTAAACAGACACTGGAAGATTTGTTAAAGGATCTTCCACCTGGCTATCTAGAGGGAGGGGATATTTCCTTGGACAACAGCACAGAAAACTTGGATTCTTTAGGGGAGTGTCCGGACAGTGTTGAGGAGAAAGATGAGGAAAAGGTGAAGGAAGAAGTGATAGGACACGAGGTGACTATTGAGAAAGACGAAAAAGATGTAGATAGTGTAAGTGATAAAAAAAATGTTAGAAATATTAAAAGAAGAAAAGTGAAACTCAGGACGGGTGATAATATTAGTGAGATTGACAAAGATGAAGATCAAGACTTTAAAGTCGAAGAGTCAGACGAAGACAATGAGGACACAATTGAGGAACAGGAAAAGAAAGAAGAAGAAACAGACCACCAACAAGAAATAAATGAATTGCAGGTATGTGTTGCTATCTATATATATTAATATCTAAATATAAACATTATTGTGTATTGCACAGGCTTTATTAACCCTTAAATGGCGCATAGCTATATACCATTTGACACCCACAGGCGCATACCAAAAAAATAAATTTTTTTTTTTTTTCTTCCTAACCTGTTAATTTGTATTCACTGATCACGGGAAAAATAATAAAAAAATCATAAGTGGCATATATTGCCCACTATAGGGCGAGGAATTCTGGCAAAAATCAGGCGCTGACTGAGCGTGCGTCCCAGGCGGTCTGTTGATCGCCAGCTGTCAGGCCAGAGTTTCCACAAAGAGATAATTACCTAATTATTTCAATGTCTCTGATTGATTTTTCGTAGTTTTTTTGCTGTAATATTATTCAATAGTGTGTAGTGTGATATATTTATATAATAAAATGAGTGAATCATCACTGTACTCAAAAATATGGTGTCATATTGTTGATTCAATTATGTTCATCAAACAGTGAACAAATACTTTGTCGGTTATTACACTATATACACAGGTTATATATAAGTATCTGCATGTTTTGTTCACCATGACGAACCACTAAGTTGGTATGCTAAGTGGCAGTGACTGGCTGCCACTGGCTGCCACTCCCTCCCTCACCTCACCTGACTTGCCACCATTCTCCACCCACCATACTGTTTTTGCCTTTATATACAGACGTTATATATAAGTATTTACATGTTTTGTTCACCATAACTGTACATCTAAGCTTGTATGGTGAGTAAAGGCTCAAAGACGTAGCTACTCACACAGTCAGCTGGTGGCGGCCGCCCTCAAGGCCAGACGCACTAATATTTCTCCAACAACAATACTGTTTGTGGTGTTATTACGCTATATACACACATTATATATAAATATCTATCTGTTTTATTCACCATACTTGTACAAGTAAACTGGTATGGTGCCCAAAGACCATCGTGGTCATCAGTAAACATGATAAGTCCTGCAGACGACGCTCCTCCCTCACCAAAATGGCGGCTCCCAACCTTCTACTCTCGCTGTTATCTCACACTATACACACGTTATATATAAGTATCTATGTTTGTGTTCACCATAGCGAACCACTAAGGGTGGTATGGTGAGTGCAGTCAATAAAAGGTGGCCACACACACTCAAAAGACAACGCCACCATCCTCTCTCCCACAGCATTACTCCTCCCTCCATGGCGCACAGCGCCAAATATCACCACAATCCTGCTATTATCAGAACCCTGGTCAGTTTTATCGCAGTCAGGGGTCTTCTGTAATAATATCATCGCTACATAAGAGCATGAACAAGTATATTATGGCATTTTTAGGCGATGCTGTGGTCACAAGCTGAACAGCAGTGCTGTGAGTTCATGCTGCGTGCGTCAGGCTTCGTAGCTGACTCAATACTGAGGCCCCTAACACCCGGGAGTTTGGCCCATGATTTTTTTTAAAAATGGCGTCTGTTTACAAGAGCCCTGATGAAGGTGTGGTGAACCCCGTGTATCCGCGGGCCGTTTAAATCTTGCGTAGTACTCCAAAGCATCACATGATGCGATGCGCAATTTACTGCAAGTCGGTCAAAGCATCATATGATGCGATGCGCAATTGAAGGGTTAACTAATGTTTCAAATGATATCTCTTATGATTTTCTGAAGCAATTTGAATGCATTCAATTGCCTTGTAAAAAAACATAAAAACCATAATGGAGTGGATGCACCTGTGTGTGTGTGTGTGTGTGTGTATATATATATATATATATACTGTATATATATATCGTACCTAGTAGCCAGAATGCACTTCTCAGCCTACTATGCAAGGCCCGATTTGCCTAATAGGCCGAGTGATTTTTATTATTTTCAATAAAATGGGCGTTCTGGGCCCCCGAGCGCCCCACTACCTCAGTTGGGTTTAGGCATTCCGCGGGAGCGCGAGGGAGAGCGCGGTAAATTCTGAAAAGTGTATAATCTTTTCAACTTTGTCAGCTCAATTCTCGTCCTAAGATATTCAATTTGGTATCACTGTGTTCGCAATAGAATTCTCTAGAGGACTAAATGCATATAAACTCAAAAAGCCTGGCTTACCATCTGCAACTAACAGAGAAAGTGAGAGAAAGTTACTTGGGAGTGCACAAGAGTGATAAAATGTTTACACTCTTTTCAGTTTTGTTAACTCAATTCTCGTCCTAGGTCTTTCATTTTGGTATCAATGTGTTCGCAATAGAATTCCCAACGGGACTATATGCATATAATGTCAAAAACAGCAGCGATCTCCACCCGCCGACGTGATGAAAACAGGCCGCGGTTACAAGAAAGAGAGCGCTGCGCCACCCCAAGGCGCCTCTCATTAAGAAAAGTGTATATTCTTTTCAACTTTGTCATCTCAATTCTCGTTCTAGGTTTTTCAGTTTGGTATCAATGTGTTTGCAATACAATTCTCTACCGGACTAAATGAATATAAATCCCAAAAGCCCGGCGAGAAAGTGAGAGCGTCTTACCCGGGAGCGAGCAAGAGCTCTCTCTCTTCACTTTGGACATCTCAATTCTCGTCCTAGGTTTTTCATTTTGGTATCATTGTGTTCGCAATAGAATTCACAACTAGGGAGGTGGTGATCTTTGGGGGGTTTAAATACCCCAAAATTACCATATCTTTTAGGGGTCTGAGTTTGGTGCAGTGGGTTAAAGGCGTACCTGTTATGCCAGTGGCTGTGAGGCTTCTGTGCTGGCTAGAGTTCAAGTCTCCTGGTGGGAAAGTGTTCTAAAGTTGTAAAACTTCAGTTGCGTGTTTAGGCAAGATAGTTTATTTGAATTATTATTATTATTTTATATTAAGACCATAATTTATTGACTTAGTTGTGTTAGTTTAGGTTAGGTTAAGATAGGTTAGGTTAGGTTAGGTAGGGTTGGTTAGGTTCGATTATATATCTACGTTAGTTTTAACTCAAATTTAAACGAATTAACTTATACATAATGAAATGGTCAGATTTATCATTTCATAAGAAAACATTTGGAAAAATTTATAAATTCAGGACAAATTAGCTTATTAGGCAAATCTGGCCTTGCATAGTAGGCCAAGTACAACGTTCTGGCTACTAGGTACAACATATATATATATCTTTATCTTTATCTTTCTGCTGTACAGTATTGGGTTTGGTGGAATGTGGGCCTTTACTCTCTGGCTTCATGCCTTATACTGTATTAGGTTAGGTTAGATTAGATTAGGTCTAGTGGAATATGGGTGGCTGACTAGGCACATTCATTTTTCTCTCACAGCAGAAAATAATGTTTTGGCTATATGTTAAGTAACATAGTTTACTGCCTCTGTAGCTCCATAATCAACCTTACCATAAATATACTAAAAGAGTGACAAAGTCCTACATGAGCCGAGACCTGTTGTTATGACAGTGTTTTTAGTGCTCTGATCATATCTGAAAGGTCTGATATATATATGTAATCATTGAATATGTTCAGCCACGTCCAGTTTCTGCATGAGAGGATTTAACACCACTACTACCTCAAAAGATAAATATTAGAAATATTGAGGCCAGTATTTTTATATTTAATTTGCAATTGACACAAAGGCCCAACTTTCACACTAATTTATTACGTGTTGCTTGTGCTAGCTAGCAATGGAATTTTTTTCCATTAAAGCGTTTTAGTTCCATAAACTATGCTTGTTTATTTTCCTTGTAACTATTAAATCAGTCTTCTCTGATATTGTTGGGTTCTTGAATGTTTTTTGTTAAATTCAAGGGATTCAAAAGAAGAAAGATTTTATGGACCGACAATTTAGTTTGTACGTTTAACCCCTGCACTGCACGTTAAATTTGACTCGTGTAGTTCATAGAACATAATTTGTCCTGAATATTTTTTTTCATTTGACATTGTTAATTATAATCCAGGAAGCTCAGAAATCCAAGTAAAAGTCTCCACCTCTTGTGGTTTACCTGTAGTAGCACAGAGGAGTAGTGTTTTTTCCATAGAAATTAAGTTAGGTGCTGCATAGGACTAATTTTGTACCTTTATTTTCATTGTTGCTCACTTTTAGTTTTTTGTTCTAACAAGTTGTATTGATATGCCAAACATGGTGTTCATTATGTATAATTTTTAAAATATATGTATGTACAGATGTGTGATATGTGTCACATATATATATGTGACACTATTTGTATGCTACTGTTAAAAAGTTCAATGGCTCCTAATATGGCTGCCTTGCACATTCAGACTCTGGATGGTGATGTGCCAGATGTGGTCCTCATCATTTTACTAAGGTCCTAGAAGAAAAGTGAGGGACTAAGGATTATTTCTCAAGATGGTTACTGGTAAATCAAATGTGCAAACACTAGGGGTTTGCACACTTGATTTAAACAATATGCCGAGGTTGGCATTCATGTTTACTGGGCTGTGTCAGTCTACTTTTATATTTCTTTGGGAGTGTCCTGGATGCTCCCTAAGAAATATAAAAGTGCCTGGATGTCCTGTTTGATCAGTCATTTGGGACCTGGTTATCCCCTGTGGGTTTTGGTGCAGCCAATGGATATCCCCCTCCAACTGCTCTCACCTTATGTGAGTTTGAGGGCTGTTCGTCATTCATGCCATGGAGCAATGATCATTCTTTCAGCCTCTGCTATGCTGCCTATTGTGTTGGTGACAGCTATAACCCCCAATGTGGCTCATCTCTCCGACCCTCTGGAGATAGCCCCTTCCACTTCGGGTGTGAAGGCAGTTGAGTCATGTAGTCCTGTCGAGGGTTAGGGCTTTCCTTTTCCCAGACAATTCCACACTCTGAAACATTTCCTCTGGACTCCTTCTCTGTCCTCGGCAATTGGTGTGGACACTGGTTCTGCCCCAGAGTCCATACCCATGTTTGGCTTCCAAGGTTAGGGGTAGTTCGATAGGGGTCGAACTATTGGGATAGGGGGTTTTGTATTTGTTGCTGTCTTACCATGCTTTTCATACAGTTTGCCTTATTGTTGTATTGATCTTTGATTCCTATGTGCTGCCTGTCTTGAAAAGGGGTGGTGGGTTATTTTGACCAATAATGGCTAGAGCATAATCACTGGAGAACTAGTGAGGCTTTGCCCTGAAAGAGACATTTCATTACAATTAATGCTCTTATTGTTGTCAGTACAGGTATTGACATTGACACTTAAAAATTAGATCTCAAACTATATATCTAATATTTAGAAAAATTATATCTGGTTCTAATAAATGCATCACCAGCTTTAATGTTGATTTACTATAGCAGATAGTTTTGATATTTATTTCAGGCTGAAAATGAACTATCTGTGGAAGAGTTAAGAAAGAAGTATGCAGAATTAGCTGCTAATGCTGAGCCTATGGAAGAAGAAGAGTCTGAAGATGATAGTAGTGAGGATGAAGAAGAGGATGATGTCAATGATGATGAAGAGATGGTTGTTGAAGAACTAGAAGATGAAGGGAAACAGGAATCAGAGAAGGAAGATGAGTGTAGTGATGGAGATGAAGAGATGCCCAGTGATGAGGAAGAGGAGGAGGATCTAAGTTTGGGCTTGGAAACTCTTATGAAAGAAAATCTTGAAAAGGATTCTAAGGTTGACAGTGAAAAGGCAGATAAGGAATTGCAGGATGCTTCAGCTGTAGCAGAAGCTTTGCAGCCAAAGGGCTTTACATTGTCATCTACTTCTGTCACTACACCCATCCCTGTGTTGCTCAAGCATACGTTGCGAGAGTACCAGCATGTGGGTTTGGACTGGCTCACCACCATGTTTGAAAAGAAGCTAAATGGTAATATAACTTTGTTATTCTTATGGAAGTTTTGTTAAATAAATTTGGACTAAATTGTTAAACAGAATTTTCTTTTATGCAACCTGATATTGATTTGTAGTATGTTAATTTTCATAGGTATACTTGCTGATGAGATGGGCTTGGGGAAAACTATTCAGACCATCTCCCTTCTGGCACACCTTGCTTGTGAAAAGAGCAACTGGGGACCTCACCTGATTGTAGTGCCAACCTCTGTCATGCTCAACTGGGAGATGGAGTTCAAGAAGTGGTGCCCAGCCTTCAAGATACTCACATATTATGGCACCCAAAAAGAAAGAAAGATGAAAAGGCAAGGTGAGATATACTGCTATCCCTGATTTATAATTAAAACAATAGTAGAATTTTTTCATGGATCCAAGTTGACTAAATTACATCCATATAGATTTATTATATCCATGTATATACATCATTTGCTTAAAAATTATGGCTTTCAATTTGAAATCATTTGTATCCCTTAATTTTACAGTATGTTCAGCTACTAATCCCTTGTTTTCTACATTTATGCTGTTTCTGTTAAAAGGAATAACATCTATTGTTTCTGTGCACATAGTGTTCTTAAATCATCAGTTGTGTTTCTAATACTCCCACTATTTGGCCCTTTAAACTGGTATTCAGTAGTCCAACACAATAGATTATTTGCAATGTGTTGTTCACGAACATGGGGACACAATTGACTTAAATTGCCCAAATAAGCCACGGAGACATGGAAAGAATTTTATTCATTGGCAGAATGGTGAACAAATAGAATGCACTTAAAAATGCATTCCATTTGCACTTTTGTTAACCTGTTCTTTTAGGTTAAAAGAACAGACTCCACACACAGCTTCAAATGTAGATATGATAGAGCCTAATGAACTTGGTAACCTGTGCACTAGTTGAGGGAAGGTTGAATCTCTGGACCAAAATGCTGAAGTTTAATCTTCTCAAGGACGACGATTAGGCACACTATCTCCTTCTCGGCCAAAGGCAGAAAACAGTTTTGAGGCAGGTCATGGAAAGTGTTAGGGGTATAGAGGTTCCTGTTATTGACAGGTCAGGCAAAAAAATGTAACAGAGTAAACAAATTGACAAAGGAAATAGAAATATATATGGTGGCAATGAACCTAAAGTTTCCCAGAGTAGCCAGAAATAAGGAATTGATTAAGAAAGTGATTAGGGAGGCCACAGACTGCATCTTCCAGATGAAGATAAATTTTAAAATCATAATGTAATTGATAAATACAAAAGTGTAACAATACAATACATTGAAGCAAGCCTAATAAATTTTTGATCTAAAGAAAAAGAAATAGCATTGAAGATAAGAAAGGTTACACAAAATGAAAGAAAAAGCTTTAAGGTAATTGTAGGTGTAGAAGAATGGCTCTTCTCACAATATAAGAAAATAATATATATTAGGCTACAGGATAATCTGAAGGTATGAGAAAGGAAAGAATTACTCCTGCAAGACAATTCTGAATTGGAACATGACCAGAAAATTTGGCAGACATCACAAGCATAAGCAATCAAATGTATGTCTGGAAATTACTCAACACGGAGTGCCTTCAGACAAGCAAAGAAGTCAGAGAACAGCAAGGACTGCAAAAAGGTCATTTAAAAGTTAAAAACTCAGAATATCATTGAGTATTAAATCACTCCAGTGTACAAAAGCTAAATAACTTCTGAAAGTTGCTGGAACACACAGACCCTGAGTCAATTCCCATGTTGACCAGATATAAATATATCTGGTCAATATGCAGTTCGTATTATTTTCTGTCTTACTCCTCTCTCCTTACCTCAGAAGGCCACCTGCCCTCGGTGCTCTACTTTTAGCTCCTTTCAATCTGCAGTCTACTCTTTTTATTCCCATTTACTGGATGGAATTAATAGCTCTGCTAGTTAGGTTCTACATTACCTAATATTTTGGTCACAGCATGTGTTTATGTCTGTAGGCCCATACTGTATTGAGTTATCCAAAATTTGGACAACAGAATACATCAATGATATCATTTTTCAGGTTGGACAAAACCAAATGCATTCCATATTTGTATTACATCATACAAGCTGGTGATTCAGGACCACCAGAGCTTTAGAAGGAAGAAGTGGAAGTATTTCATCCTTGATGAAGCTCAAAATATAAAAAACTTCAAATCTCAACGTTGGCAGTTGTTGCTAAACTTTCAAAGCCAAAGGTATGTTTTAGGTAATACTTTGTTATAATATAATGACATTTCAGGTTATGAAAATTTAGTTCCAGGTTATGATATTTAATTCTATACTGTAGTCCTGTATGTACAATTTATGACTATGTGTCCAAGGCAGGACAATAATACTGTATCAAATGCTAATATATTGGTTTCCTTTATTTTAAAGACTTGGTAGCTTGCTAGTCAAGCTTTTAAAACGAAGCAATTTTTTTTATTCACTTTTATTTGGCACATTTTGTAACAGTCTCAGTAAACATGGCTGTGGATATATAACTTGGGTGTGCTGTAGTGCTGATTCACCTAGATGCTCGTAAATATTGTTGTTATTAACAAAGAATTTACTGTACTTTCTTCAAAAAATTCCTTTCTATTCCAATGCATTTTTATTTTTTCATTTATTTTTGTTTTGTTTATACTAAAACCCTGTTTTCATACATCCTTTCCCAGCTAAGTGTTCATGAAATGGGAAATAGGGTAATATAGGATTAGGAAGAGATTTGTTTTGCTGTCTCCAGTTTTCTTTGGTGCATATGTCAAATTATTTATTATCTTCCCATATATTCAATCCTGGCACAGCAACCATTAATAATCATTAATGCTGTGGCCATTTAAACACGCTGAAATGAAGCCAAGAGGCACCATCACACCCCTTGTGTGTCCCCTCTGGCTGCATCAAATATCAGTACTATCGCACACCCTTTATGCAGTCCTCTGACATTTGACAGTGAACTGCATCTGCATCCTGTCATTTAGCTCCATATATTCATGCTTCTTTAAACTTCAGTTTTTATACAAGTCTTAACAAAATTCTTTATTTGGTTTTCCTATACTGTTCATTTTAATGTAGGAATTTTTTTATACTGCATAAATATTTAGCAAATTGTGTTCAGAACTTCCTATGTATAATTTGTATTAATTACATTATGTCTCCTATTTTACAGACGCTTATTACTTACGGGAACTCCGCTTCAAAACAACTTGATGGAGCTCTGGTCACTGATGCACTTCCTAATGCCTAATGTTTTTGCCTCCCATCGGGAGTTTCGTGAATGGTTCTCTAATCCAATGACAGGCATGATCGAGGGGAATAAGGAGTACAATGACACCATCATTAAAAGATTACACAAGGTAAATTAAATGCTGGTAGAGATGTTCTGACACCATTTTGACCTATGTTAATCACTGCCTTTGTTCACTTGAAGCCAAGATATGTATTATTCCATCAAATGATCTATATGGATGGTATAGGGCTGCTTTTAAGTAATAAAAAGAGGTTAAGAATGGAGTAAAGTAATAATATCACTCACATTTATGTAGAGGAAACTGGAAGAATACATAGTTAATAGTGAGGGAGGGAATTTTCAGGAGAAAGGGCAAAGCCATTAAGACTACAGTATACAGCACTTGAAAAGAGTCAGTATAAGAATTTGGGATGGGACCGGGGGGGGGGGACGTCATCTTCACCTTCGTCCAACCATTTGGACATCAGTATCAGTACCCAGGTACTGAACAATGACCTGCATGAAGCCAGACTGTCGCTTAGATAAGAGTGATTGAAGGCCAAAATGGTTATGTAGCTAGATTTTGTAGAATTAAAATGTTAAATGAGTATTAGAAATGATACTTGTAAAATAGATGCAGGAAAGTGAAAAACAATTAACAATATATTAAAAAATTGGAAGTTTAGGTCCAGTTTTTTCATATACTGTATTATTAATTGCTTTTCACTTGCATGTACAGTATCAGTTTCACAGGTGTGACTGGCCTACCGGCCAGCCTGCCAGGCAGCAACCAGTCCTTCCACCCACGCTGTCTGCCCACTAGCCAGCCAGTCCACTTGCCCACCCACCATCCACCTTGTTGTTTTCCTAAATATGACTAAACAGTTACCGACATTTAACATTCTGGATTTAGCGGACTCCCGAATACAACGTGGGTACAGCTCCATATAGGTCATTAAATTGAGTGGATACTGTATTAAGAATGCATAACAGTGTTTGAGAGAATGCACGAATTGAGTGAAATTAAAGTTTGAATGGGGAATATTAAATTGGGGTAATGTACCGAGATGCCAATGTAGATATGTCTGTGTAAAAAATTACTTTGTGTAATATTCTGGATAATGTGATATTTGTATAGATAATGTGCATTAAAATCAGTTATCTGATTTATGACTAATGAAATTGATCAGACTTTGTACATAAAATAAGGTTTTACTATTTATTAATTTATAAATATTGGAAAAACAAACTTGAATGAACATTTGTAAACCAAAAAAATATAATAGGATTAGAGAATTTGTTATAATTTTATGTACCATATCAATAACTATATTCTGCCTTCCAGGTTTTAAGACCATTCATATTGAGAAGACTTAAGTCTGAAGTGGAACAACAAATGCCCAAAAAGTTTGAACATGTAGTAATGTGTAGATTATCAAAGAGGCAACGGTTCCTATACGAAGAATTTATGTCAAGAGCTAAGTAAGTGTATATATGTTAAGCTGTTTTAAATTATCCTGTTTTAGAGATAAGAGCCATAGACTGCTGAGAATTGCAAATGTACTGATTACATTCAAAGTATTTTCTGGAAGGGACTTTAGGGAGCTTAGTTCTGGGACCACCAAAATTTAATCTAACTTTCTAGCCTCTGAGGGTCATCCATTTCGTACTAAGATCCAGGATACATTAAAGACTGGGGAGACAGTTACGACTTGGTCTATTGTTACCAGTTACTTTCCATCCCTCACTGCAGTGGCCTCTTGTCCCCCCACTTCAGCCTAGGCCGAAGAAAAGTAGATTTAATGAAATGTCTGAAGTTTAAAGGTTAAGGAGGATGAAAAGACAGTGATAATTATCAAGAGGTGTAATCTACATAACATGTAAAGAAGTATATTTATTTGAGTAACACAAGGTAATTATGGTGGCAGTGAACTTAAATGTTCCAGCCTAGGCAACAGACTCCATTAATTAATATCCAGCCCTCACCTTTGTTGTGATTCAAACACGGGTAAATACTGACTGGCACCACCTCCCTCTCCCTGACAAGAAGTCACCAGATAAGATTTCCCTAAAGTATCTTCAACTAGGGATTATTCACTACAAATAACTCTCACTATTTAGCTATATATGTGTATCACTGCTAGACATATTAATACTAACTAAAAATAAATAGAAGAATTCAGAGAAATGCAATGAGAGGTAATGTTCACCCAGGTATGTGGAGACACAGATAGACTACAAAACAAAAATACAGTTTTAGAGAGTATTAATGAACAAATCCAACCAAAAATGAAGAACTCTTTATCAGCAAAGTGCCAACACTGAGTGTAGTTCAAATAAATCAAGATAATCAATACATGAATTTTGAACCTGTGGATATTATGCATGGGCCATCAAGAAGAATTCTTCAGGAATTAGAGAGGACCCAAGTCTAATATTAACACCAGAACCTAATGCAAACAAGATAAAATCAGGAGCATGTAGGAATCTGAAGAACTAAAAAACAGCATTTAAAAATGTGAACAACAGGGTTTTCAAGTCCATATGTATAGTTTCTGAGAGATCATTATTGAAGTAAACATCATAGATAAATAAAATAAAGACTACTCAATAGCTCGGTCGATAGAGCTTCGGCCTTACATGCATGGGGTCCATGGTTCAAATCTCCTGAGCCCAGGTGAATGGATTCATAGATAAATGGCTGCTAGAATTAAATCCAAATAAGTGTAAAGTAATTTAAACGGGTAAGGGAGATAGGAGACGTATTTAACTACACCGTAAGAGGAAGGCAATTACAAGTAACAATAAGAGAAAAAGACATGGGTGTAGACATAATCCCAACATTAACAACAAAAGCGCATGTGAACAGGATAACATCAACATCATATGGAAAGTTAGCAAACAAAATAATGTCATTTGAGAAACAGCTAGGAGGCAAGACACAAACAGCTAAATCTTGCTCCTCCATAGTCACCGATAGGTAAACACGTCCACTTTCTGACCCATATAAAAGAAATAAATATTTGTTAAATTTCTCACCTTTTATTTTGTACAAGTGTGCTGTGGAAATATTTATATTTAGTTATGTATTATTTGGTACATAAGTACCCCTGTTACCTAGAAGTAAATAGGTACCTGGGAGCTAGACAGCTGTTACAGCTGCTTTCTGGGGGTGTATTGTGCGTGTGTCGGGGGGAGGATTAGTTAGTAGTTAGTAACAGTTGATTGACAGTGGAGAGGCGGGCCGAAAGAGCAGAACTCAACCCCCGCAAGCACAACTAGGTGAATACATTATTTTGTACTCTTCACCTCATCCTCTCCCCCACTTCCTCCCTCTTCTGCACCTCATGTTTAGCCTCTCTTCCCTTTCATAAAATATAATATGATGGAGATATGAAACTAATTTATGTGAAAATCCGTAGGAGCAGTGATGAGGTTTCGATGTTTCCATGCACACGCTTTTAGCGACTTGACCATAACATGGTAATAAGAATTGCAACTTGGCGCTTTTCTGAACACACAAGGATTTCCTGAGGCTTCTACTGAAGCCAGAACAGGATTTTCTGGCTTCAGAAGAAGCCTCAGGAAATCCTTTTGTGTTCAGAAGAACTCCAGGTTGCCATCCTTATTACCATGTTGTCGTCTAGTCACTAGAAGCGTGCATGTGGGAACACTCGCTCAGTATAGGTTTGAATGCTCATCACTGCTCCTGCGGATTTTCTCACTTGAGATATTTTGAGATATATACAAGAGTTGTTACATTCTTGTACAGCCACTAGTACGCGTAGCGTTCCGGGCAGGTCCCTGGAATACGATCCCCGCCGCGAAGAATCGTTTTTACAACCAAGTACCCATTTTAATGTTGAGTTAAACAAAGGCTACAGTTTAGGATTTGCGCCCAGTAAATCCTCCCCGGCCAGGATACGAACCCATGACAGAGCGCTCGCGGAACTCCAGGCGAGTGTCTTACCACTACACCACGGAGACTGGTAATTGATGCAGTCACGTTGATGTGACTACTCTCTGTGTACTAATTTGTGTGTTTAAAGAAATAATTATTTTTGATGGCGAAAAAGTCTTCAGACATCTTAATGAATATTTCACGCTTGACCCGAAATGAATCCATGATAATTGGGGGGGGGATCAATAATTACTAATATTTCTTAAATCATTGAACGTAGGCCTACCCCAACCAGCCTATGGCAGTTCCGGACCCCCTAGAACATTTTCCCTACTAATTTGGGTAAGGCGAGCCCCAAGCATGTGACCTCCAAAAAAAAATGGCGAAAAAGTCTTCAGACATCTTAATGAATATTTCACGCTTGACCCGAAATGAATCCATGATAATTGGGGGGGGGGGGGATCAATAATTACTAATATTTCTTAAATCATTGAACGTAGGCCTACCCCAACCAGCCTATGGCAGTTCCGGACCCCCTAGAACATTTTCCCTACTAATTTGGGTAAGGCGAGCCCCAAGCATGTGACCTCCAATTTCAAACAGACAGACAATCATTCTCTCTTATAAATGTATTTAGCATATTTGTTATGCAGTCTTACCTGTAAATGAGTTATTTCTTACATTTAACTCATAACTGAATTATATCAAGACATATCTAGTAATTTTTAATATTATTTTCTAAATTTTACTTACAGAACTAGAGAGACCTTGGCAGCTGGGAACTTCTTAAGTGTAATCAATGTGTTGATGCAACTTCGAAAAGTGTGCAATCATCCAAATCTGTTTGAACCTCGCCCTACAGTGTCTCCTTTTATGATGGAGGGCCTCTCCTACAATGTTCCATCCATCATTTGGGGCCTCATTGATTATGACCCATTTAGGGTGAGCTTTATAGTTTTTTGTTGCAAATGTTCACATGTTTATGAAAACCTTTGTCTGAATGAGTATTGCATAATTGGACTGTTCTATACACTTCATAGGTCACAATCATGTCTCTGAAACAACAAAATTGATTATTCAGATTAAAAACTAATTTTTGCTTCTTTGGCGAGTAATATGACTTAAATATTCCATTGGCTGATTCCATATAAATAGCTATAGACATCAGAAAGACATCCCAAGTTAATACAGTATTTGCCGACAAACTAGTTCAACACCTTGGTAAACTCCTGACTTGATTGCAAAAGTTATAGACTATCTAATAAACTTTTAAATTATTAAAAGAAAAAGTGAATTAATGCAAATGAAGCTATATGCCATGCTAGGTGATAATTTGAATTTAATTAAACATTGCTACACTAAAGGTTTAAATTAATAGAAATGCATTATACTGTAGGAAATCCAAAATGTGAACTTTATATTGGTACAATATCCATTAAGCTATAAAAAAATATTCAACACAATTATTGAATGAGTGCTTGAAAAGAGTGAGTGAGACACAGCAGATGGGCTTGCTCAATGTTTGGGTTAGCAAGAGGGAAAGATAATGGCTTTTTCTGCAACTCAAAACATCTTTTCTGGGGAGGAGCCCCGTTGGCTCCCCGGAGCTTACTAGGCTGATATGCTAATGTTAGACTTTGGCATCAGTCATGTGTATGGAGTTCTGTGGGCTTACCGGGGACCACGAGCCAGAACCTGACGTCAGAGAGGCATGGGGAGCATTGGCCTATAGAAACCCCCATGTAGTTGGACACATTCTATGTCTGCCATCGACCGGGTCAGGCACCCAGAAAGGTAAGCATCCCAAAACTAACTCCTATTCTGGTGAAATTATTGCTACCAAAAGCCGAACAAGTGGATAGAACTCCCCAAAAAGAAACAAGCAAACGATCATGACATCACACGTCGCCGCACCGCTGTCTGTGCAGCTCCCCCCCCTCCCCGGGAGGGGGAAGGGGAAGCCTCAGACCCCTCACACCGGCTATCCACCATACCACCACAGCAACTGACACACGCTGTAGGCTGGTAGCAAAAGGTGTGTGAAAGTAGCAATGATGACCCTTAAGAGCACCAGAGAGAGACTGGCTTCCATGGGTTGCAGGGCTCTCTTTATACCCTGCCGGTGATGACGTCACGTCTTGTGTCAACGCGAGCAGTAACAAGTGGCTGCCGGTAACTGCTAGTTTGCAACTGCAACACAGCTGGGTAGAGGCTGTATAACTTCTAGTTAGAGGCAGCAAACTGCTTGGTAGAGGTGGCTAACTGCTAGTTTGCAGAGGCACTTTGCCTGCTGGCGAGCCGTACTGGGTGGTGGAGCGTGTGCCAGGTCAAATGACTCATCTTGGCTGTCTTGGAAGGGACTAGTTCCACTGCTATGCAGGGAACTTATGTGATACTGCCTAGTGTTTAGGAGCCTTTGTTGGGCTTGGCTTCATCCACTAGAAATCTTCTGTCATTTTGCTATGCAACCAATGATGATGATGATTACACTGCTAGATGGTTAGCATTGTAAAGTGTGTGGTCACGTCTATGGTAGAAAATAATAATAATAAAAAAAAACTGCTAGGAAAAAAATCTTGCATCTAACCTTCTGATAACTCAATTATCTGAGCAAGAGTCGACCATATATTTAATTCCGAGAGTTCATTCATACTGTTTAACATTCAAAAGAAATAATGTTCTTTAAAATGTATACATGTCATCATGTTATTGATATACTGTATATATTACTATATAAATAATTCTCCACTTTCAGGAAGTTGACTTATTCTGTCTAAATTTTCTTCTGGCCGATTTGGAATTGTGCTTGACAGCATTTGCTGCTCATCGTATTCGCAAGTTCCAAGCTCCTCGCCGACTTATTGAAGAAATAGATTCTGCTCCAGATCCACCTCCAAAGTGAGTATTACAATGTATACTCTAAAGATATTGTGTACCCCACACCCACCCACTCAAGGCACCCCATACTCATCCACTCGAGGCACCTACACTTGCCTACTCATGGGACCCACACCATCAGCTCCTGCTGCCGACACCAACAGAACAAGTTGCTAGCTCGCTCTCTCCCCCCACCTCCCTCCCTGTCACCATCACACACCCAGTTGCCCACATCAAGGCCCCTCCCTCCCTGCCTGGCCAGGGCAGGATAGCATTAGGTAGATAGCTGGCAGGCAGGTGAGGTGGATGGATGGATGGCGGGTGGGCAGGTAAGATGATGGACATTTTGAATTTCATGTGCTTGCTTCCTTCTGAATTCTAAGTCCTGTGATATTCTTGACAGAAAAATTCGTACTTGCTTATTTGATCTGGCAGCCCACTACCTTCTGCCCTTTTCCCCAAAAAGTGCACCTTTACTTCCACAAGATATTCAAATGTCATCGAGTCTTGCTGGTTACTCTATTCATTAAGTTCAATCTCACTTAATTCCATCTATGCTAATGTACTCGATTTTTAAGCTCACTTATTTCTTTGCATTCTCACTTGCAAGCTCTAATCCTTCATTTCCCTGGTGTCTGTGATTTCTTGTTGTGAATAGTATAGGTTAAGGGGGATATGTCCCCCTTACCATGTACTATTCACAATGGTTTGTGGTTGTGAAAAACCATATAAGTGGTTTGTCCTGGAGTTGATAAAAGGAAAATTAGGTATGAGTTGTTCCTGCATTGGGGAATTGAGGGGTTTGGTTTGGGGACAGAAGATAGTAATAAATTAGTTTTCAGACCAACAAGTTTCTAGTTCCAGTGTCTTAGTCTTGCATATTATTTGAGACATTCTTTATGCATCCTGGGCACCCATCTGGTAATATGTAACCCAACTCTACCAATCAAATAAATTATAACAAAAAATGCCTGAAGTAGTTAGAACAAGAATATATTTACATGATTTTGGACAGAAATATATACATAGATATAGTACATAGACTTTATCTGAACACTTTTTATCTCTTTTCTTTGGCTATGCCAGATGTGATTACTGCAGGCAGATGGTTAATAAATAATTTGTATATATACATAGGTGTCCAGCTGGAAAGATCAAACTTCATGTACGGCCATCTAGTCAAAGTGTGCCTAAGACTGGCGTATCGCCAGCAAGCACTCCAAGAGTACCTACTCCAGTTGGAGCTCTTCGTGCTCCCGTGCCACAAACACCAACCTTAGCTTCTACCAGCACCACTACCACCACCACTACCAACTTGCAGGGTGGAGGAATGCGGTTCCAGCTGGTTCAGCAAGGAGGAACAATTAAAGGTACAGTATGTTTGGGAATATTGTATTTTTAATAATGTGCTGCTGGTGGATTATTTTTAAGTCTGGTAGATATTTGATAAAATATATCTGAAAGGTAAATTTATTGTTTAATATTACTGGGTTGTGTTCAATTCCATAACTATACATGTAAAGCATCAAGATACATGCCACAGAAGCAGGTATAGCATACAACAGACATGTGTGAAACCCATAATATGCATAATGTTTAACTATTAATGTGTGGTTATCATCATAATGTTGATCCCCAGGGAAATTTATTTATTATGATGATTTTAGTTATTACATGGTTTTTATACAAATGTAACTATGGGTATAATACATCTATATGGCTGTAATGGAGTTGACCTAGACCCATGAACAAATTCTGCTGTTGTTTTTAATTGCTATCAATGAGGTTATCTTTTAACACAAGGCACAAGCCATATGATTATCATCATATAACAATTTAGTGTTCCCAATGGTATTTGAATCTATTTCTGGGAGATATTACAAGACAGAATAGCAGTAAAGTTGTGGGTTATAAGACTCTTCCTTAGAGCTGTGTCACAAACAAATTTATGTACAATATATTTGAACATACTACATTGTAGGCCTCTATACAGTACTTGGTTCACTGTTTTTGTTAATGACCAAGTTATTCCACATATTGTGTAAACTACAGTGAAACAGCACTGGGAGCCAGTGGCTGAGCGGACAGAACACTGGACGCGTGATCCTGGGTTCGATCCTGGGCGCCGGCAAGAAACAATGGGCAGAGTTTCTTTCACCCTGATGCGCCTGTTACCTAGCATTAAATAGGTACCCGGGAGTTAGTCAGGCTATCACGGGCTGCTTCCTGGGGGGTGGAGGCATGGTCGAGGACCAGGCTGTGAGGACACTAAGCCACGAAATCATATCAAGATAATCGTCTCAAATAAACCCTCTAACATAATGGGCTGACTGTTTATCTGCCCCTAAAAGAGGCTTTTGACAGAGCCTTACACAAGAAGTTCTTCTGTAAGCTGAACCATAATCGATGGGGTGACTGGAAGACTTCTAACACAGATTAAAAATTTCCTGACAAAAAAAAAATGAGGAAAGTAATCAGAGACAATGTATCAAACTGGAGAAGTGTTACTAGTGAAGCACCACAAGGTTCAGTTATAGCACCAGTAATGTTCTTCATGTATATAAATTAACTACCATAAGGAATTCAGAATTATGTGAACATGTTTGCTGTTGATGCTAAGCTAAAGATAAGAGACTTAGACAATTCCTATGCCCTCTTCAAGATGACCTGGACAAAATAAGCCAGTGCAGTTAAACTTGCTGATGAAGTTTAATATGAATAAATACACTGTTATAGAATGTGGAATAAGAGAAAATAGACCACACACATGCACATAACATACAAAATTATGTGGAAAGGCATTAGAGAACTCTGAAATAGAGATCTAGGGGTGCAAAAACTCAGAACGTAATTTTTCCCATGCAAATGTATAATTGTATAAAATCAATTTTTGTTTTGCATGCACATGCAAGGAGACACCTTTGAAAGCCTTGGTTACCTTGTTGGGTATTATTAAAAAAAACTGCCATCGCCATACATTTACTAATGCCAGTGTTCAGAACCATTGATGCCATGTAAAATTTCAGAAACTTTTATAGCCCAATAGTTTACCTGAAAATTAATTCTTGGAATTCAATGTTTTCAACATTTTTTAATCTCACTACAACCAAACTAAAATCATTAATTTTTCTCCAACTTTTGAAATATATGTTTTACAATATAATAAGGAGAAATAATTTTTTGTATTTGTTATGCACACCAGGAAAGGATCCCAAAACTAGGTGCACAGTTTGAGAGGTAATGCAAAATATATGCCCAAAAGAAATGACAAATGCGAAGTGCTATTCTGTAAATTTCATTTCAACAGTATGACAGTATAAACAAGGTACTAGCAAGCATCTCTTGGGAAACTGTGCTGAACACCAAAACTACTCCACTAAAAATGGGACAATTGACCACAGAAGTGCTCAATATCTGCTCAAAACATCTGTGGAAGACCAAAATGATGGCTTCCATAGAAAGAGAACACAGCAAACACACAAAGGAAGAAAAGAAATAGTTAATTCTCAGCATACTTACTGGAACCATTACAGGGAGTTAAGTTTAGTACATTGCATGTACTAAACAGGGTGTTTAAAGAAATAGTTATAATACCTGAAAAGATATGCAAATAGAACAAAAGCTGTTGGTAAAACACATTGATTGTTGGATACAGAAGGACATGAATGGTAGCATCTTAATTTTGCTCAGAATGCCTCTTTAGGCACAACTGTATTGTCAAGAACAAGGTTCAAATTTTAGAAGTATACAGCATCCAGTGATACTGAATGATGATCCACCCATGCATCATCACCTGCTGCTGCCTCTTTCTTTAGCAATTACAACTCCTCATAATATTTGCTCAAACAGTTCAAAATATTATCAACTCTTCATAATATTGCTCAAAAAAGCTTAACATCAATCAATGCAAGACTAATTCTCTGCCACCATAGTTAAAAAAATGTTTTTTGTTATATTCCTTCAAAATTTGTTACATGCTTACTATATGTTGATTTTTGGTGGCCCTGGAATGCATCTCCCTTATAGCAGTGTGCCTATGAGAAATCAGGTTCAGAGTTAGAAATATTATTGTACAGTAGCTTTTTCAATTGGGTGGTTGCCTTACCTGATTTTTATGTAAAAAGGTGAAAATGTGTCAAAATTTATGTATTGCTAATTAGTTACTGAGCAAAAGAATGCTATTACACACTAACTTGAATGTATAAAGTTCTCTTTAATTTATGTATTCCTATATGGTATTTTCCTTTTTAGAGCATATTTTGTGTGGGTATGTGGGTAAGTACATTCTTTTCCTTTCTATGTACTAATTTGTAAAAAAATTGCAAATGATTAAGAGGAGGATTGGGGATCGTTATATGTTGAATGTAGGCATGTTATTTCAGCCATACAAGTACCAGTAACTGGAGCTAGTGGAGGAATGGTTGTGCAGCAGACTCCTCAGGGACCACGTCTGGTGATACCACAGCGAACTACATTAGGATGTGCCTGGTGCTACAGCATCCATTGGAGGAGCACCTACTACAGGAGCCTCTGCCATGGGTGGATTACAGCTGCTTCAAACAGCATCAGGTCAGCTTCTACTCACCACAGCTCCAGTACAGAAGCCAGCAAATCCCACATTATCTCAAGGTAAGACAATTGCAGAATAAGGAACTTTTTAATTGTTTCATTGCTGTTGCACTAAAGTTATTGCTGCACTATTGAGTTGGTAAATCTGTTTAACCTGTCATATAGACTAGGATATAGGCGCACCTCTAAAACCTGGGTCAGTGTTGTTCTGATCCAAATATGGATTTGCACGAAACCCAGCTTTCATGCAAATCCACATAGTGGTGGATAGAGTTTACTGTGAATAAGTACACTGTTATAGAATGTGGAATTGTACTGAGCCACTTAGTAGGTGGCTCCTCTAGCTAGCCACTCTTGTTAGCTCCCCCACCTATCAAGTCACATTAGGCCCTTGCAAGTCAATAAAAGCCTGTCAGAGACCAGACACCAAAACCTGTCACCCTCACAGAGGCAGAGAGAGCAGAAGATTTGTGATCACCCTCACCAAGAAACAACCACCAGAAAGGTAGAGCAAAGCACAGCAATCCAGACAGCAGCAAGACAAATGTAAACAAATGAGAAAATGATCTTTCCAGTAGTTAGATTGTTCATCCTCCTGGGGGCTACTGGCTCAGCCAGTGAATCTCCCTTCAGCCAGTCACCTAGTGAGCCCATGGCTGTTACCACTGAGTTGGTTAAGCCCTCTTTGCTACAAGATTTTCTCCAGACAACTGATTGGCCATCTTTTATACTTTATACTGAGGGGATCATTTACTTGCGTGTGGTTCTAATTTTTAGTATTTGCTTCATGAGTGTGTATACAAACCTCACTTGTTGAGAGGACTTTGAGAAACTGTTTGCCTTGAGCTGCACATGTCTCTGATTGACTTCCCTAGGTACACTAATGTTATTTCATCAAATTTAGTATCATATGGCACAATATTTGTTCCACCCTGACTCAGTCCGAGCAATTTAAAAAGCTGTGATGCACAAAATACAGGGTGACATAAAACAGTCTGAAATGGGAAAGAGTAATAATAAAGAATGACTACCTGTAAGTGATACTCTTTTTTCTGTGGTTGCTTGCTTTGTTGAATTTATGCTTTTGTGGTAGGTTTTTCTTAATTTTGGGTGTATCTCTGATCACCGTGCTTCTTAGAGAATGCCAGATTCTGGTCATGACTTGCAGTAAACGAGGGTGGGTCTCAGAGACCTGGTGCATCTCTAAGGCTGGGCTGGACCCCTCACACTTGATCAAAGACCTACCGAGAGCCACACCAGAAAAGGGTGTTTCGTCGCATTCAATGCTTGATTTTTTAATGACACTTTTCCTTTAGCAGTAGTTTAGCATTTTTATTAGTTCTAAGTGCAGTACCTCAATTTCTAAGATAAAAATTGTATTTCTTTTAATAATATTTATAAATATTTGCTACAGTAATAAATGCAAAAGAATAGTAAAAATATTTTAAAAACTATTCAATCATTAATAGTAATGATTCTGAGTTTTCTCCTCACCTTGTTCAACATTCATGAAAATATATTTGTTCATAAGTACAGTAGTAAATGATGACACATTGAAGGAGCATGAAGGTCTTCTTGACTGTTTTCACTTTTTTACCAAATTACACCATGGAATTTATAAGAAATCAGTTGCCAATAGAATATGAATGACATAAATACAAACATTAATGTTCCACAATGTCTCAGGGGTGAGTGGCACTGCTGCAGCGGCTCTTCTTCAGCGGTTACAAGGCTTGAAAGGTTTGCAAGGCTCTATGATCACTACTGGGGCTGGGGGAAGACCAGTGCTCCGCCTTCCTCTCCCTACGAGTAATTTCAGACCACAAACACAGGTTAGTCGACTTGCTGTTTTGGGCTTTCATACATTTGTAGATACAATACTGTAGTTGCGTTAATTGCAAATTGTTCCTGGTTATACAGTTAGCAACGTGTCATGGAACTGAATGATTGAGGTAGTCTACATTTTATGTTGATTTCTTTTAATGTAGCAAGTCAATAAACATTTGATATCATATTGGTATACAGTATATTGAAAACTTCCTTTTATTTTATGCTCACATGTAGGTATGTGCAAACATACATTACATGCAGATGATGATTAGAAGTGTTGAGTGACTTCAAGGGTAGAAGGAGCAGACTTAATACCTATCTTGTTCCACACTTGGTCTGGATCACTGAGAGTCCTGAGGAATATGTCAAGGAAATATTGAATTAAATTTTCTGCCTCAGCAGAAGTAATAACATGCTGACAACAACCAGTTAACTTGTCCAAAAATTATCAGGAATAAACAAGAAGACGAAAATAACTGAAAAAGTGATCAGAATGAAACTTATATAAATTTCATGTAAAAGACAAAATTCAGAGATTAAGAAGAGGTATCAATTTTAAATTAAAGTGTATTCATGCAACGCAAAAATTTTAGATCGCCAAACACTTACATACATGGGAGCATATACTGTATGATAATAATAATAATAATAATAATTTATTTAGGAAAAGTACATACATAGTTGCAGAGTTACAGTACAAACATTGTTTGATTTAAAGATAGAGGTAGTACATACAATACCTTAAGGCACTAGTACGCATAGCGTTTTGGGCAATATTTAGAAACAAGTTTCAGAAATATCTAATTATTAGGGCAGAAACAAACCAGGTGGAGTTTTTCTCTTTGAGTACTGAGAGAATATGCTCATGAGCTTAGCAATCCAATGCATATATTTTGTCTATAGGGTCTCAATTATTTTCAGATTTTGGCAACCGGTAACAACCAAACTACAGCTGCTATCCGTGTATCATCACCTGCCGCCCCTCTACAAGTTAGTTTTGGTACAAACGTGCTTACTTGCTGTGCTTTTACTTTATATATTCACAAGGTCTTATGAAGTGGGGTGTGATAATACGATTGGTGACTGACCAAATTAGTGGTAGAATATTTGAGTGACTGGTGACTTTGTTCTCCCTCTCATGTTGATCAGTCATCAGTCACTCAACAACTTTCCTCTTCCTTTTCCCTCCCATGTTGGTCAGAGTGAAGTAATAATGTGACTAGTGATTGACCAATCTGGGACAGGAAAGGAAGAGTGAAATGGTTGAGTGACTGGTGTCTGACCAACCTGACTACAACACACGCAGTTGTGCATGTGTGAGAGCTATCACATTCATATTCTCCATACAACATTATTTACGTGTCTGGTTGATACTTGATTGATGGGGTTCTGGGAGTTTTTCTACTCCTCATGCCTGGCCCAAGGCCAGGCTTGACTTGTTAGAGTTTGGTCCACTAGGCTGTTGCTTGGAGTGGCCTGCAGGCCCACATACCCACCACAGCCTGGTTGGTCCGGCACTCCTTGGAGAAACCCGTCTAGTTTTCTCTTGAAGATGTCCACGGTTGTTCCGGCAATATTTCTGATAGTTGCTGGTAGGACGTTGAACAATCGCAGACCTCTGATGTTTATACAGTGTTCTCTGATTGTGCCTATGGCACCCCTGCTCTTTACTAGTTGAAGAATGGAGGGAAAGCAGTGGTGTGAAAAGGGGTGCCTGGGGTGTCATTGTCATTGGTGTCATTGGACATAATCTTGCAGTCAAGCAGGACCGCATACTGTCACTAGCACTACAGGGAGTTTTCAAGACTCTCTATAGGGTTATTATATAGGCAAGGGAAACAATGGAGAGAACTCAGTTTATACAAGAGTAATAAATAGATGTCATTTAAAAAATTCTAAACCCTTCCACACCTTTCCTCTTGCTAACTACTAATCTAGCTACCTACCCTGACCAGCAATACAAACAAGCCAGGAGCAACTACACAACAGAGAGAATACAGGCAGAAATTAAATTTGGGAAAGGTATTTCAGATAAGGGTAAAACTGGACCAGCCTTATTATATATATTCATTAAAAGCTAATGGCATGTAAACAATAAAATTCAGAGGTTGAAAATTTGTTCAGATTCACACAGAATAAAAGGGAAATGTGCGAAATACTGAATGAACCATTCCATAGTGTGTGCAAAATGAAGTCTTCAGGGAGCTAAACATAATATATAGCTTTCAGTGAAAGCATAGAGGTGTCTCGAGATGAAGTGGTAAAAATGCTTAATGAACTAGATAGAAACAAGGCAGTAGGCCCCACATGCAGTTTCAATTTGGGTTCTGAGAGAATGTGCATATGAGCTGAGCACCCCACTTCAGTTGAGATTTTTGGCAGACATGGAAAAAAGGCAAACAAATTTCCAATCTAAACAAAAAAAATGGTAGCAGGGAAGACCCTCCTAATTATAGACCAGTATCGTTGAGAAGCGTGGGAGTCAAAACACTAGAAAAAATAATTGAAATCAAATGAGCAGAACACCTGAAGAGAAATGAGAAATTATGTGAGACATCTATGCCCAGCTTTCCAACTTTAGAATTGCTCTTAAATACAAGGATGGCAAAATATTAAAGAAATTGTTCACAACCATTATGAAACTAAGTTGACCTAACCACACACTAGAAGTTTAAGAGACGACGATGTTTTGGTCCGTTCTGGACCATTATCAAGTTGATTGGGCATTATCACCATCGACTTGATAATGGTCAAGGACGGACCGAAATGACGTCATCTCTTCAACTTCTAGTGTGTGGTTTGGTCAACATTTTTCATCCACATTATTGTGACTCTTCATTTGCTTCGTGAAACTAAAATTGGAATATGCAGCTGTTGTAGTGGTGTTCATATGTCAAGAAGCACATCAGCAAATTGAAAAAGGTGCAAAGGCATGCAATAAAATTGCTTCTGAAACTGAGAGATAAGAGCTACAAGGAGATTATTTGCTTCTACCATCCCTTTTGTTTGTAGAGGCTGTAGATTTCTTTGAACTCCTCCTGCACTGAGGCGCTGAAAAAAAAGGAAACTGGATGCTCTGTGGTCTCTTGTCTCAATAAGCTTGAAACCCAGGTCTTTGAAAATGCTCCTTGTACTTCCTATAAAACCAAGTGACTTGGATCTTATAGGAACAAGGTTGAACCAGTGGTCTATTTTCCCATATTTGATTTGGCCCTTTTCCTTTGTGTGATGGGCAACTGCTTGATCAGAGAGGGTAATGTATGTGGCCGCCAATGTAGATACATTGCAACTGCTCTTTAAAGCTGCTGCAAATCAAGACATGTGCCCGTCTCAGACATTTGGACACCCTGAAATCATTCACTAAATTTTCCATCTGCATCAATTGAATCCAGGTTCTGCACATGATTTACATTCTTAGATGGATTTTATTCTGAATGATGCAGGAATCTGTCTGGATGGCATCTGGATCAGTGAACTTACACTGTAAGTGGTTGTTGGGCCCAAAAGTTATTCGGTAGCTCTTCCTCCATAGGTACTCGAGTAGTACAATAAGCCCAATTCAACATTGCTGAAATATCACTATTCATATAATCATTGTATTCTCTGTATTTATTATAGCCTGCTATCTGTACTCATTACACCATTTTTTTTTTTTTTGTATCCTAAGATATAATGGCCATGGGATACCCCTCTTAATGTGCCATGGTAAAACTCTATCTAATTATAATAAAAATCCTTAAACAGACTACTCCTGTGGCTAGTCCAGTGAGAACAGGGCCATCGTCTCCTGCTGCTCGGGCTCCTCCTCCAAGCACCACACCTACCAAGCCCATCACAAGGATTGACCAAAGGGAGCTGGAACGACAGGATGAAAAGAAAAAGGAAGAGGAGAGAAAACGAACCTTATTCTGTTTGGTAAGGAAATTAAATGTGTAAACATTTTTAATATACATAAATATTAGAACAAAATAATGTTTTCATATTTTTCCTTCTTGTAATAAGTGTTAGTGTGCTTGCAGCATATTCTGAAGTAGTGTGATACATTTGGTTATGTCTTGTGTGTTTTCTACTACTTCCATTGTAGAAAATATTAAATACAGTATTGTAAATACACTTATCCTTTTCAGCTTCATACTTTTTAAGTTACAGTACTGTTATCACAGAAATTAGCCAAATGTTCTTGCCCAGAGAAATAAGACACTGAAGTAAAATGCTCCTTTCTGAGAGGCACCGTAGATACTCCACACAACCAAGTCCATCTGGGCTTTGGGCAGCTCTCAACCCTTCCGTAATAAATAACATTTCAAACCCGCCACAGAGAAACTATTTGCTATGATGCCAAAGAACATATTAAATCACTTAGAACTCCCCCTTCAGAAAATTATTGAGATCATAATGGTCACCAGTTATTGCTTTTAAAATATATAACTGTACAGCCATGTTAGAGGAGGTTGCAAACACACTATAGTATTCAGTGTGAGGTGTCAATCTTTAGTTCCATCTCCAGTTCCATCTTAGGGTGGTCCAGTGCCCCCCTCTCATCTTGAGCTCATGGTTGAGGTATGTGTCCTCAGTTGTCAGTCACTCTTGCGCATTTGGTTCCAGTTTCAGCGTTAGCCTGTTCCTGGTGGTTGGTGGAGGTTTTCCTTTCAGCATTTTCATAGTATGCCCTAGTAACAGTATAGTGCAGGATCTTTTATAGACTAACTTGTGGGATACTTCAACATCTTTGTCTTCTTAGGATCCACATTTGGGTCTACCACAATCACCTTTCTCAAATGGTGCATATTGAGTATTACCTGAACATTTCTTTTGGCATTTTCTTTCCTCTCCCAACCCACTATATAATATTTTGTACTTCAGTAGTCTAGGTCTTTGAGTATTATTACCTTTATCTTACTGCTCACCTGCCTGCAACATAATCTGGTGACAGTCTCACTACTGCCTTACGATTAAGGCAGCCTCGGGGATGCTCTTGGACGCAGGTTCGAATCCTCGTCACGGCCTTTGTGGATTTGTTCAGTCTCACTTTTCTTGGTGACAGACTGTACAAACATATACATATACATGAACAGAAAGGTACAAACATATACATGAACAGAAAGGTACAAACATATACATGAACAGAAGGTACAAACATATACATAAATACATATACATGAACAGAAGGTACAAACATATACATAAATACATATACAGTACATGAACGTAAGTATCCACTTAGGAAAATGTAAAAAAGATATTCAGAATTTTTTTAAAATTTTCCTAAGTGGATATCTGTACTTGGACATAACTGAATCACATGTTTTTGTGATTATTCTGGCGATATGATCACCACTTATGAAATAAAAACAGGAATCAACCAAATTGACAAAGGAAGTCATGAAACCAGCATGAGCCATGTAGAGATCTAAACTTGTGTGAATGTAAACAACATCCACTGAGAATATGACTGACATTTTGTATCCTCTGTAATTATTTTTGTACTGCCACTTGCAGGATGATTTTAAAGTGCTCGATAAACAAGCTGATACTAAAAGCATAACCATCAATATTCTCCCTTGTGTTTCAACTATCAGCCAATTATTTTTGTAAATTGTGTACATAGTCAGTCTATCTCTTCTTTACTCCAGCTTCATAACTGCGTTCTTGTTCCGTTCCTCAATTTGGCAAAAAAATTCGCAGATCTCAGTTCGTATATTTTTTTGGTTAAGACAAAATGTAAATGCTTTGCTAATTTGGTATCAATGTTTCAGCAGATGATATACCTCATTAATCTTTTAAGTGATTGTGATACATATCTATACTCATTTTCAGAATGACCTTGAAGAAAGAAGACGCAAGAGAAGGAAAGACAAGCTTTCTCTTATATCTCGGTTAAATACACGGCGGTGTCAGGCATGTCCCATATATGGTTCAGACCTGATAGAAGCTGTTTCTGTAATTAATCCGGGTCATGGGACCACCTACAGTTATGGGAAATGGAATGGCAAAGGAATGGTTCACTGTCTTCATGCAACTGAACTGAAATCTCGTCAATATTGGTTTGAAACAGAGTCTCTGCACAACCTAGTACAGACTCCAGAAACCTATTTAAAGCTTTTGAAAGATACCACTGACAGATATGTGTTTTGTATACCATCAGTGGTGGCACCACTTATTTGTATGAGAATGAGCCACCCGCCGCCATCCAAACTCTGGGCACAAGAAAGAATGAAAGCATTATTAAAAACACATGCTTCACCTGCCATTGCCCCACTTCATCACATAATGAATGCAGCAGTCACCCAGTTCCCAGACCCCAGGCTTATTCAATATGATTGTGGTAAGTGGATTGTTTTTGTTCATAGATTTTGATAGACAACATTGGTAAGTTTACTATTATTTTGTATGTGTTGTTCTTGCATGATTCTAGTAGATTGTTTTAAGGATTCAGGTGGTAAAACATTTTAATCAGTCCTTCCCATACTAATAACCTCTTGCTCATCTTCAGCTAGATGGTTGGTTGGCTGGCTGGTGTATTATCTAGCTAGCTATCTAGTTGTCTGGCTGGCTAATTGTGTGTGAATGTGTTGGTCATTGAGGTCATGTGAGAGCCACTCCAACAAACATTGCCATCTTCACATTTGTACCCACTCTAACTCATGATACCCACATGCTGACACCCCCACCCCAACACCCCCACCCCAACACCCCCACCCCAACACCCCCACCCCAACACCCCCACCCCAACACCCCCACCCCAACACCCCCACCCCAACACCCCCACCCCAACACCCCCACCCCAACACCCCCACCCCAACATCCCCACCTCAACACCCCCACCTCAACACCCCCACTCACTTCCAATGCTTTTTTAGTGATGTTTATATATACTGTATATATATAGAGAGAGAAACTTGCTCTCCGTGCATTAGCAACTCATCATGGATGGGTTGAAGTGAGAAACAGCAGTGGAATCAAAGTGAATCAGCATGGGGGAGATGTGTTTATCACAATTATCATGCAGCTACATGATCATGTAGCACATGCAAATTGTGCCGCCCACCGAAACAATCGCTCACACTTTAGTCACAATTGTGCCAATATATGCATTAAGTTCAATGCAACTTCACAAATTTGTGAAGTTACATTATTTTGTTGGAGAATTAAAAAATAGCGCTCATTCTAGAGTTCTCATTTATCATTGATGCTTAGAGTTGAGGGTTCATAGTATAAATTACCATGAAAATCAAAATTGTTTATGTAGTACAATGAAAAGCAGATCTCCATTTAGGGTCCTTCAGTGGCTACTCAGTGCTATGCACTGGTACCTCAGGGCCAAATCCAGTTCACCAGGCTTTTGTGACCATCTTGCAGCCTACCGGGAACTTGTATCAGAAGCTTGATCCCTCAAACAATAAGGGGAGCTGAGAGAGTCACTATACTCCGAACACTGAGGAAACGGTCAAAATAGTTGAGAAGAGATTACAAAAACCCAATATGTGAATAAATAAATGCTTGGTGCAAACTAATTCCAAACAATATTATTTTATGGGTCATTAAAGGAAATGCTGTACAGGATTTCAAACAGTTAACGGGTAGTGATTTGGGTGTATATAACAAGAAAGGAAAGTGGCCCAATTGAACAAAGAGCCAGACAACACTGAGAAGGTATCCCTGACTGTTGTCTGTCTTTGACAGTCAGTACAAGGAAAGAGAAACTTAAAATGAAGCTGAGGTGGTCATTTGTTTTGAATCAAAACACAAGGGCAATATTCTGCACTGAGACAGTCAATGAACAGTCATTTGATTTGACTAAATTTGCCTCTACAGAACTTGTTGTAGCGGGTGAACTCAAGGCTACAAGTAAGGGTTGTATGCTCTTTTCAAGTCTTCATTATGATGCAAGATTTGCCACCTGGTGGTGGTCAGTGTGGTGATATGTAATCTATAGTTAGCAGAAGTTACAAAGACAATTTATAAAGTTCCTGTGTCAATGTAGGAAGCAGGTTGACGAAAGCTTGGTGTGTATGCAGTATCCCATGTGGGTCTGGCCAAGTGACAGAAATCCTTGCCCAGAAAAGTGACTTTATTCAATTGAAAAGTTGGTGCTCAATGTCACGAATCATTAGATGTTTTACTAGCTTATGAAACAACGTGTAGCCAAGAAAGGGGGAGTAGGCGACGGTAATTTAGCCAGAAACTGTTTTGATAATATTGGATAATGATAAATGTTTCATTCACTGAAATTACAGTTGTAATGAATGCAGATTTTTAAGAAGTTTAAAAGGGTGGAACAGTCAAGCAAAGTTTCGTCGTTCAGTACATGACACTTTTTTTTTTTTACCACGTACGTTTCTAAGCATTGTACTGGAATTTTGTTCCTTAGGTTCTGGGTGCTTTGTGTCTTCGGTCATAGTTGTGGTACTGCTATGGATAAATCTACCTTGAAGAATGAAAGGAATCATGTACAGTGTATTGTAAAGGTGAGTAAGACGAGGGCTTCGTGCGCTCTTTTATCGCATCTCAGAAACTTTATTACTGAGATGCTGGAAGATTGATGCATTATGCTTCTAGCTGCAGATTTAACTAGTTTCGATAAGATGTAGAGTAGTCTCTAGATGGGTTATTACATGAAAATTTATGTGATTTGATAAAGTGTCTGTTCACACTTTTCTGATGAAAAAATAAGTGGAATATACAAGAGAAAATTAATTTATTTTTGTTTTCACAAAAAAAAACACCTTTCGTTCTTCAAGGTTAGTGGGGGGGGGTGTTTCACTCATTCACTCAGACACAAAAACACACACACACACAGAGGTCTGGTAGCTGAATGGACAGCGCACGGAACTCGTAATCCTGTGGCCCGGGTTCGATTCCTGGCGCCGGCAGAGACAAATGGGCAGAGTTTCTTTCACCCTGATGCTCCTGTTACCTAGCAGTAAATAGGTATCTGGGAGTTAGCTGTTACGGGCTGCTTCCTGGGTGTGTTTGTGTGTGT
Source organism: Procambarus clarkii (assembly GCF_040958095.1). Classification (NCBI taxonomy): domain Eukaryota; kingdom Metazoa; phylum Arthropoda; class Malacostraca; order Decapoda; family Cambaridae; genus Procambarus; species Procambarus clarkii. The sequence continues at coordinate 16,513,276 of NC_091237.1, read as the reverse complement.
GTGTGTGTGTGTACTCATCTAGTTGTACTGTTATATGACAGAGTGCAGAGTGCTGGGAAGTGGGACACCACGAGCATAACTCTCATCCTGTAACTACACTTAGGTAATTACACACTCATGCACACATTCTTTTTCTTTCTTCCCCCATCCCTCCCTCCCCTCTTTCTCTTCCCATCTCTATATCCTTTCCTTCTTTTTCCTTTCTTTTTTGCAAACATTGTAACTTTCAGTATAATGTTTATAAGCTTTAATACTTGTCAGTAATTCCTAACCTTTGCAACTGTTATTAACCCTTAAACTGCACACGGTGTATACTGTACAGTATATACACGCCAGGGCCCGATGGTACCCTAAGTTAAATTTTTCTAAGTTGTTCTAACGTCTTTATATTTTTTGTGCATAATCTACTAGGCAAACACTCCAACTTTGTCTAAATGATCATCAACGTAGCTTGAAAAATAAGAAAATTCAAAATAATTATAAAATTTATTATTGAAAATTTCAGATTTTCAGATCAGCTGCAAAAATATTAAATATCGCCAATTGTTCATTAAGTGTTATTATGCTCTCAGAATAGTATACGATCTTCATTTTAATAGATTTAGAATATAGATTTTCAGTTTAGTTTACTGTAAACAAAAATTGTCAAGATGGCATTTGAAATATGCACTAAATTCAGACAACAAAATCATAACTCAAAATGTTTAGTGTTTATGAAAAATCCATCCTAATAGGATTGTAGAACAGACAGTGGCACACACTATATGTAAAAATGGTGAGAATCGGTCAGAAACTGAATTTTTTGAAGCTGACTCAATGTTGAAACTCTAGTTTTAGAGATAATTGAAGTTGAAGTTATCGACAATGTATAAGGTAGTTCTAATTCATTAATTTACTTCTATGTTTTAATAAAAATTGTTTGGCATTCGTACTCGAATATGTGAAAGATGTAGGTCAATATGTGTTAAAATGAAGTCAAGAAAAAATAGCCCCCCAAAAAAACAAAATATAGGGATAATTATAATGATTTAGGGGATATATTTAGGGTATACTTTATATAAGTTAAAAAAGCCCTAATCTGGTCCTTAATCATCAAAACAATCTAAAGAAACAATGAAAATAGAGTTTGAAGTCTGTGAAAAAATCATTAAAAAAATTTCAAAGTCCCAGGTTCTGCCAGTTATGACCGATTTATTTGTTGACCAATTTAATTCTTTCTTCCCATAATTATGGAAAAATATGCATTCTCCTGGATGTAGAGGTTACAACAAAATCAGGTAATAAACAAAGAAAAAAAATTCCCCTAAAAAATTTTTTGAGAACATTGGTGAAAGTAACAGGTATTACTATTGAACAACGTATTTGTATGATATATAACAAAATAGGGCATAATAACATGCTTCCTCATTATTATATGTGTTATTATATATTACTCAGCAATGCTATAAAAGCACCAGCTGCATATCCACTTTATGGGCACTTCTAACTACTATTCTTCTTCCTTGTGCATCGGACATGTGCTTACATCTCCTTATTGCTTTATTATCCCTCAGTTCCAGTTAATAGGAGCTGTTCTCCTTATCAACAAAATGTTCTTCTTTTTAAAAAATTTGTCTAAAATCCATTTCTGAAAATATTGTGATGAAACTTTCACAACGCTGAAGCCAATAAGTTGGAGATTTGTTTAACATATAATATTTATTTTCACACAATTCAAATATATTTTCACTCAGCCCAAGCTTATACCCCTATTTACAGCCCAAGCTGTAGCAGTGTAAGGGTTAAGGTACATAAGTTAGCTCATCTCGGAAAAGAATGATCATCGCACTCATCCCGTATTGTGATGTAAGTTTTGGCTACATCTGCAAAATGCTGTCTTAAAATGAAGTATGGCATACTCTAGGTCAGACTGCTTCTCCTAAAGATTGCTCAATTTAATCCATATGATCATAGAAGGTTCTGGGTATAGCCTTGTTATTGCCACAAGTACAGACTTGGTGTTGTCTGAAACATTGAGCTAATTTGACAACTATGAGTATGTTAAGCTCTTCCTTTGGAGAAAGGAGTGCTTTTGACATGCAGGTTAATGTGGTCATTATAATTAATTAGGGCTAACAAGAATATTGTACTTCTATAAATACAAAGGGATTGAGGTATTTTAAATATTGGTCTAAGGCAATTACACCTACATAATAGAACCTTTACCTTGTGTTAGGTCCAGGTATCAATGCCCTTGACTCAAGCCCTAACCAAGCCTGGTTGGTTGGTTTTCTGACCATGCTTTGCCAGTGTAAGTGCTACTAAATTGCTCAATGCATTACAACTTGTTGGGGTCACAGAGGGAATACAGTTCCACAGATTTCATAACTATAAAGCACAATGGAATGCAAAATAAACAGTATTGTTGGTAACTGCTTCCCTAGAAAGTAACGTATACTAGCAAGATGTAATTTACAGCATGGTTTACAGTAATGAAAGCCAAGATATTGATATGTATTTACAGTAATTTAAACATAAGTAGTAGAAAGACGTTGAGTGCTCCATATGGGTGTCGTGGGGAGGTTGAGGGCACATTGCCATCTCACACAAGAGTTGGGTGTGCACTGTATTGTTCTTTATCAACAATAGGTCCAAATGTATAGAATATACTTAAGTAATTTTATGTATTTTATTTACATATTACAGTCAGAAAAGTAATTCTCGTTTGTTACCTTGATTGATTTGAATTTCTAGGGGTTGCCCTCGAGTGGTTCCTCAGAACTAATGCCATCTTGAAAGATTACAATGTCTCTGACTAGGCATCTCAGACGTTCTCAGCCTGGGATGCAAGGATCAGAATAATGTTCTCCCTCACAAAGGGCAGACTCAGGGAGGAGAGCCCAGACTGAAGGCAAGTGCAAGGCCAGCAGCAATCAGAAAAGGCAACTGGCCACAAGCAGTCTGGGCATACACAACAAGATGGCACCAAAAAAATATGCATGTGAAGCACGAAAGTAACAAACACAAGCACAAACATCTGTATCAGTGTTATAAAAAAAAGCTTAGAATTAAAGCTATAAAGCAGAGAGGAACTTAGAGCACCATCAGGTACATGAATGACTGGGATTGCTGGCCAAAACCTTCTGGTTGGTGGCACTGTCCTCTGATGGTGTGAGAGTGGTCCTAGCTAGTAGATAGACGAAGACAGGGAGAGTGTACATAGTTCAGATCGGGTTGATAATGTTGTCCAAGCAGTTGCCACTTTTGGTGTGTACTTCCTTTCTAATAGTCTGCCATTTGGTACAATGATATTCTTGTATCACCTGGCTTCTCTATGCCTCTTGTGAGGTGGGAAGAGAGTTTCTGGTTCTGTTCGATAAGTGCCCTTGATTTGTTAAGAGACTGATGTGGTTCTCAAGGTTTGGAAGGCAGGCATTTTGGGAAGCCACTGAAGGACCCACCAAAAAGAGGAGTTTCATTACATTTTTTTTTATTAATGAGATTTAGGCAGAGAGCCACCCCTTTTAACCATTTAAATTTTTTGTTTCTCTTTTTCTCAGGCAAGTTACAAACATTGGATCGCCTATTGCGGCAGTTGAAGACAGGCGGGCACCGAATCCTTATCTTCACTCAAATGACAAAAATGTTGGATGTTTTTGAAGCTTTCCTAAATTATCATGGCCACCTATACTTGAGACTGGATGGAACTACCAGAGTTGATCAAAGACAGGTAATATTTCTTGGACATTGTATAAGATCACAGTTCATATTTAGTCATTTATTTTATGTACAGTAAACACTCGTGTTCTGTAACTAATCTCTCAATACTGATATTGATTTTGTATCCCAAAACTGATTTAAGATATTTTAGTAAGACTTACAAGGGTGCTTTGAGGCCAAGTACAGCCATATTAAGTACACTCATTATATTAATAAAGAGGATACTTTCTTTATGAGGGACACTGTAGAATGTGTAGTGTTATGTATGTTTAACAAGTCATCTAAAATGTAATCATTGTGTATATTGGTATATGAGTTTTTGTGTGGAATGATATATGTATGCAAATTAGTTAGTTCATTTCATTTTTGCAATTGTGTATATTTTGATGGGCTTAACCTACCTTTTAGTTAAAATTCATTTGTAACACATGATCTCATTATAGAGCTCACCTCAGAATATTGTTGAAAAAGTTATAATCTTTTTGTTGCAGGTATTGATGGAGAGGTTTAACCAGGACAAGAGAATCTTTGCTTTTATTTTGTCGACGCGGTCTGGAGGTATTGGTGTGAATCTTACGGGTGCTGATACTGTCATCTTTTATGATTCAGATTGGAACCCAACCATGGATGCCCAGGTACTTTTTATTGGATTTTAATAGTAATTCCTTTAGCTCTCTCAAATGTTGTTAAAAAATGTAAAGAAGCCAGTAACTATTTGAAAACTGTATTAAGAAGAAATTAAGTGTGTGTGTGTGTTTCCTTCAGGCTCAGGATCGATGTCACCGAATCGGACAGACAAGAGATGTACACATCTACCGGCTCATATCAGAGAAGACTATTGAGGAGAATATCTTGAAGAAAGCCAATCAGAAGCGTCTTTTGGGTGATTTGGCTATTGAAGGTGGTAACTTTACCACGGCTCACTTCAAAAAGGTATTACTAGTATATCTTTTACAAATATCCTTAACTCTAAAATTGAACACTATGTTTTTAGGTGCCTTATAGAACTCCTCAAGTGACGGGACCTAGTAGTATAGCACACAATCAGATAGGAGCTTCAGGGAGTTACAAGGGACTTCCCCAATAAAACAAAATTGTTATTTTATCTGTGATCAAGGGACACATTTTAACAATACAGTATTAGAAAGGAATACATTTTGGATTTTTTCTTGCACATGGGAGCATTGTCAGCTATAAGAAGGGGCACTGCAGGTGTTAAAAATAAACAAACAAAAAATTGAATGTAAATTTTCTTTTTGTAAAATACAAATTACTGGACGTTTATTTTAGCCACCACAATTTTGTTATTTGTTGTATTTTTAAAGAGTAATAAAGCAAACCAATTAGCAAGTGAAAAAATTAATATTATTGTAGATTTTGATTATTTGTAGTACAGTAATGAAGAAATTTTTATATGTTAGTACAGTAATAATAATAATAATTCATTGTGTCGTGGGATAGGAAGATAGTTTATAAATACAGTACATGTTAGACTTACATCGAGGTGCCCCCCCCTCCCTCCCCCAGGGTCGATTTACTGACCCTACTCAGGATGCAGACCTACAAGAAGCTGAGGCACCTGTTTACTAGTGCTTAGGTGGACATGGCATTAGGTGATAGGAAACACCTGACCGTGCTACCAAGACGTGTTAGGCAGTTGATAATAATTAATATTTTAATAATTGTTAGTTAATAAAAATGACAGGCAGTTAAAAAAAATTTACATTAGTACTCAAAGCCTGGTGAGTTGCAACACTGCAAAATATGTAGTTTGTATTGTGGGTTGCCAAAGTTTATCACCTTAACCCTTTTGTGTCCCCGGTGTGTGTGCCCCAGCCCTCCCCAAGGTGGGAAGAATATTTCTTGTGAATGCGTACTCACACTAAAATGTGTGTATTCAGTTTTCTTTGAAAACTGTAATATACAAAACTGCAAACTTCTTTGCAGTTTTCTCATGTCAATTTTCATGTTATGTCATTCATTTTGGTATCAAATTGTTTGCAATAGAATACTCTGAAGGAAAATATGCATAAAAGGTCAAAAAGCCCAGCGTGCCACCCGCAGCAAACCCAAAAATCAGCCAAGCGTTACCCTGTGAGCGAGCACCCATCCCCACACCCACAACACCTGCACTAAAATGCGGATAATCTTCTCAGTTTTTGCACGTCAATTTTTGTGTTACGTCATTCATTCTGTTATCAAATCGTTTGCAAGAGAATTTTCTAAAGGGATTTCTGCATATAGGGGGCCTGACAGCTGAGTGGACAGTGCTTCGGATTTATAATTCTGAGGTTCCGGGTTCAATCCTCGGAGGAGGAGGCAGAAACAAATGGGCAGAGTTTCTTTCACCCTAATGTCCACTCGCGAGTTATCCGTGGCCGTCAACTATGTCCCAGAGGACGAAAGTGTTAAGAAGGATTTAGCTTAGGTGTAGGTATAGGGTTTGTTCAGTTTATCCCTGATTCTAAATGTTCCAGACAAAGTACTCATGCCTTGGGAAACTATTTCTTCAGGAATCATGGTTTTTAGAGCTATAGTATGTCTTGGGTGAAGTGTAGTTCCTTGGTGACAGTATTGATCATTGTCTTTAATTTTCTTGAGTTTACCTCATATAATTTTTTGTATTGGAGTAATACTGTTACAGAGAACAACAATAGCTCTCGTTGGTCACTGTAATTGATTAATATAGTTTGTCATTAATTGATTAATTAATGTTGGTGGTATGATGGAGACCCTAGTGGCACACTTTGTACCGTGAAAAGGTGTTTGACCGATGTGCACTTGTCACTATACGGTCCAAGGTTAAACATTCCTTGAATGCTGGTTTATTGCTCTGAAGTTGGCCAGGCAAATATAGTACTGTAATGCTATATGCTTTTTGAGGTACTGTACTTTTACCCTCATTACAGTGGAAGAGTTGCAGGTATCTACAATAACTTAAGTACTGTAGGCATTTAGCTACAATGAAACCTTTATTACATTCATTACAAATTTTTTACATTTGTTTCTCCAGTCAACAATACAGGATCTGTTTGAAGTGAATGTGAATGAAAATGATGCTTCAAAAAGAATGTCTGAAGTTATTGAAAAGAGCAAACCACCAGATGAGGTAAGCACTCGTAATTTCATGTATTCAGTAAAGTATGAGATACGTTTTATTATATATAGTAACAACTAAGCTTAAAGATTTTAGAAAAATGCTTCATACTGCTTGCATATACAGTATATTCAACTTTTGTACTTATAAAATATTACATTACTATGCAGTGGTTACCAATAGATTTTGTATTATGATAAAACCATGAACAGCTTTTGTAAATTGTAAAAAGTATTTTTCCCAAGATAAGACACTAATCAAAATTTATGAAAACTTAAGGTGATGAGAATATATATATAACTGCAGATAATGGTTGCAGGTATAGGTTCAGTTCTTGGGGTTTTGGACTAAATTTTCAAAGGAATCCTTGTTTGTTGTAGTGATAGAAAAAAGTACAGAAAATAATTGAACATATATAAATATATGAAGCCTAAAATATATGATTTTGGAGTGGAAATATTTAAATCTAGACCTAATTTTTGCAGGTTGTGTGTCTGCCAAGTATTTTGGCAAATAAGGAACAGTTGTAGGTGTAGCATATCAGTGACATTTCTGTTACCTGTTTAACAATTTGCCAGATAACACTGGTGAAATAATTTGTCAATGCTCTCACCATATTTTTCTTAATAGGGCAAGGAAGTTACCGAGGGAGAAAAGGTGAAAATGGGAGCCTTTGAGAGTGCCTTAGCTGCAGCTGAGGATGAAACGGACGTTCAGGCAGCTAAAACTGCTAAGGCAGAAATGGCTGCGGAGTTGGCCGAATTTGATGAAAACATTCCAATTGAGGAAGGAGAAGGTAGTGAGGAGTTGAGCAAGGCTGAGCAAGAAGTTGCTAATCTCATGAAACAGGTAAATTAAACCAGTATAGTGAAAATATTCTTTTGATGTGCTCTGGAAACAAAGTATGTATTGTGGAGTGAGATTAATTTTTTGATGTTTCAATCCTAAATTGAGAGGCAGGTTGGTATTACATAAAGCTTGCACATTATTGTTTACACAATATAGGATTGTTAGTAAGTGATCTATGTTAAAGCAACCAATTTACTGTAATTTGGAAAACTGTCAAATACAATACAGTACGTTAATTTAAGAGTTAATGCATAGTTATGCATGTGGGAGAAATTACAATATAGAAGCATAGTATATTATTTATTGAACATTGTGATATTTATTATATGAAGGAAGATATTTTCTGAAGAATCTCTGTGTGATTAAGTTTGAAAGATTGTTTAATATTAAAATTTTAAGAACAAAATATCTGGAAAATATGCTAGCTCCATGACAATACTTGTCAGATATATTTATAAATAGTGAAATTAGTCTGCGACGTGATAATACAGTTTATTAAACAAATAATCTAGCAGGGAAAATATTATGGGTAAATGGTAGACAAAACAAGTATATTTGGATAGTTCCAATTTAACAAAACAATGTATAGTACATTGTTTTATGTATATGTACTATATATGACAAGAAAGTAAACTGAAGGATTATATTTAGTTGGATATTGCACAAAATTTAAATAGTTTTTACAATAAACTTGTTATACTCTGCTGTATGTACAAATCTTTCTTCAACTAAATTGATTGGACTAAGTGCAGCATTAATCCTGTATGTTTTGTTAAGAAAATTTAAAATTTTAAGAAGAAATTTTTATAATCTTTTTAACCCTTAGACAGCAGTTATCATCAGTTGTTGATTGACAGGGTAAGCTGGTTATCATGATATCAAAGTTTACAATATTATTGTGTAGGTTTTACGTGTATGGTGCAAATATGGATATAATAGGTCTATGTGGATGTAATGTAGTTAACCTTGATCAATTAAAAAAATTATTCCATTTCATAGTACAAATGCGGTTATCATAATGTTACTAGGCCAATGCGGTCATCATCATATAACGATTAAACAATTATTGTCTGGATTTTACATGTATGTTTCAAATATGGATATATAAGCTCACTGTGGATGTAAATATAGAAAAACAAGTTATGAAACAATCGGTGAAACATCAGAGGATAAAACATGAAGCGTCAGGCAAAGTCGAGCATCAGGCGTTGACAAGTGCCTCTAATCAGTGAAACGATAAATATTTACTTATTTTTGCATTTTCTTACACTCTGCATACAAATTAATAATTTTATAATGAAAAATTATTTCTTGGAAGTGTTATATTTTTGGTGAATAGACTTGTATGAACATTTCTTCATAGCTGTTGTCTAAGGGGTAATGACTCAATTTAGTCTTCTGTTGTATAATTTTTATATTGTGATTTATATTTAATATTAAAAATGTTATTTTCTGTTTATGCAGCTATCACCAGTAGAGAGATATGCAATGAAGTTCCTGGAATCTTCGGATGATGGCTGGGCAGCAGAAGCAGAGCGAATGGCTGCAGAGATTGAACAACAAAAGAAGGAATGGGAGCTTGGACGTTTGCAAGCTCTTAAGGAGGAGGAGGAGCGATTGGCACACAATTCAGATGAAGATCTTCTTACCTACACATCAGCAGATGCACACAATCAGGTCAATATCAAGAAAAAGAAGGGTAGAGGTAGGGGTCGGCCACCTTCCTCAAGCCCAAGGAGAGGCCGGGTGGCTCAACCGCGTAAGGTACCTGTATTTAAAGAACGTGCAAAATATAGGTCATCCAATGAGAGTACAACAGATTCTGATATAGACCTAGAGGATTATAGTGAGGGTGAGTGTATATCTGACTCTGATGATATGAGCAGTGGTGATGATATATTCAAACCGTCACAGAAAAAAGTAAGGTATAACAGTGAATCAAACATGGTAGATAGGGCGAGTGGTGAAACACTACAAAATTCCCGTTCCAAATCACCTTCATCTAGGGTTGTGTTTAGTAAAGTGTCGGAAGACAGTCCGCGTACAAGGTCTCGAGGACGAGTAAAAATTAATCTTTGGACATTAGACGTCAATCCTGTATTGCCTGGAGAAAGACCAATGCCTTTCAGTAGAAAGCAGTTGGCCAACTTCAGGGATCAGGGTTTAGCCATTCCAACTTCAGATGGGTCGGATTCTCCTTCCTTGAATGAAGACCGAAGCCGGAATAATAGTGGTCAGGCTGTGAATGGGGAGCTGGGTAGGGGGGAGGGGGAGGACATAGATGTAGACGTTGTGGGGGATTCTGGGGATTCTAATAATGTTGATGGAACACAAGTAGAAGCAGATAAAGGCAATAGTCTTGAGGATGTGGCTGGGGCCCTCAAAAACAATGGTCCCACCCAAATTACTGTTCAGAATGGTGGAGGATTGTGAGCTTTATTGGTTCCTACTTGGTGTTATGATTGTAATTTTTACATTATTATTTATTTTTCTATTTTTCAGTATTGTAAAGTTACTGGTGCTCTGAGAGTGTCATTAATGACTGGAACAGGATTTTATTCCCTGGAAAGTTAATAACTAAAGGAAACAAAAGTTATATATATATGACTGTGATTCATGTACATATTGTAAATTTCTTGTACATCACACAAATAAATGTCTGTCCCTGAATGAAGCTGATTGTTTTCTTGGTATACCAGTTATAAGGCCCTTTAAAGCTTGTTTTGGTGTCATGCTTATCCTGATTGCATCCATAATGTTTCCTTAAATGCACATAATGTGCTACACTTTAAGGGCAGTGTTCTTGGTCACTGCAGTCATAGCCAGCCAGGTTATTTTTAAATAACTAACTACACTCCCATGCTTGCTTATTATCCATCCATATGATAACAGAAGATTTGTGTAGTATTTCCTGACCCTATGTTTGGAATGGCAGTGGCAGTAGTATAATTAAAGTGGTTGACCCTCCTTTTGCTGGCACCAAACTGGCTGGGCCTTGCCATACCAAACTGGTCTTTACCAAGAATTCACCAGGCTCAGGGTATGCATGGCAACCAATTCATACAAGTTTGAAATGTCAGGATTCACAGTAATATATTAAATGGCACATTGGAAAGGGATTGGGTAGAAGGGTTCATTGAAGACCAGCATATGGGTGTAGGAATAGACTATGATCACCACTTGTGAGAGTATAGTATCAGGGCAGCGTAAGAAACCACATGGGAAATTTAAATGGGTAGTACAATAATGTAAAAAAATAATGGTTTATGCAATAAAAACAATATGCATCCTTGTTATCGGATGGTATTAATTCAGAATAAGAACACTTTCCATCTCGCGAAGATGGAAAGTGAGACGAGTCGCCACTCTGAGTAAGAAACTCGGGGATCACTTGACTGGCATAAATGCCTTTGGTTAGAAATATTCTCTTTTCAGAGAAAAGTTATTACTAAAGCTTTAGGTAGGATTCTCAATTTCTAAGCAAGATTAAGCACACTTGTAATCATGGTAATCTGTCTGAAACTTGCATAGGTAGGGATGGTTATACACCACTCACTCAATCTGCCCTTGTGCACTCGGCAGTCTAGTAATTGGTAACCTGAATATAAAACAATTTGGGATCCTAGCTTAAGAAATCCTGGCTTTGAATAACTTAACCAAATCTCGTGAAACTTGTGTATGGAGAGGCAAGTGTGTTCAAAAGTTCAAGCAGCAAATATCATATTTTTGAGAAAAGCAGCTGGTGTAAGCATGCCAAATAGGTATTGTAATAAATAAGTTTTGAGTGATGTGTAATAAGGAAATTAACATTTTAGCATTCTGAAGACTAAACTGTCCCGCCAAACACACGAAACTGTGACATTGCTACAATGTTCGAACAAGGTTTAACTCCTAACAAATCTAACAACCAATATAGCAAGTTGTAACAATGTTCTATGTAACAGGATGTAACAACATTATTACAAGTTGTTTCAAGGGAATCATAGGGGCTGTTATGTAGTGTTTTGTAGGGTTGTCACCCAATCCTCTTTTCCTTTTTTATTTTGAAAAAAAAATATAATGTTTGCTGTAAAAAAACTAATTCTATCTACTATGTTAAAAAAGTTCCCTGATCATGGGAAAACAATACAAAAATTAAATATGACTTACCATGGCTGTGAATGAGTGAAGAAATCTAACAATGACTTCACCAATTCGTGCTCGCTCCTGCAGTGAGCGTCCAGGTGGCGTTGTGCAGGCAATTCATTTTGCAGGAGTTGCCACAAATATATTCTTATCCATTTACAGTATTTACATTGTGTTTGACTTATTTGGTCAATTTTGTTTACTAGGGTGTCACTTGTTCTTTTATAATGTGCAGAACATCGATACGCACAAATGTGTGTGTCACGAACGTGCACTCCAAAATTGTTTATTTTACAGCAAATTTCATACGTATTCCTGAAGTTTCATCGCCATATACACTTGCACAATATAGCAGTTTACATGACACAGGCCAGTACTGCACTCTTTATAACATGTTATGATTAGTTTCTATGTCATGTCTGCCTTTGTGTTCTTACAGACTGCACACACACATTGGCCTCTTGTACTTTTCAGTAGCTGGTACATATTCAGTTTTGTGTAACAGAAAGTCTTCATGGAAAGCTTTTCTGGAGCAGCATGAGAGACTGTTGAGCTAAGAATGCCTCGGGTTATGACATGATTGCTGAACTTAGTAATTGTATCAAGACATCAAAAATAAACACACACATGTAGGTGACCTATGGCCTGATTCACCAAATATATTTTGTAACTGTTTAGTGTGGTTACATCAACAAGATGGAAAAGCAACTTAGTCCACTTGACAGTTTTACTCACTCAACAGCGCTAATAATCATGTCACATTTATCAACCAAGCTTATTTTTTTATTGTCCATGACACATTTGTTTATATTCTGGTTCCTTAGTTGCTTTGCTGACCGTGCCACAGTTCACCATCCTACCAATGTCAATGGCTGTCAACATATTTACTTCTCGCCTGTCTTTCCGGTGCACTGCAAGTGTTTTATCACTTTTTCTTATGTGACATTCACCTACTCCAATATTTATGTCAGGAACTGGCATTTCTCTCCTATGTGACTATTGTGCCTCGCACTCCAGTATTATATTTGAACAGGAGCCTTGTTAGCAAGACTGGTATAACAACTGTCCGAGTATAAAATGTGGCCCTTGTTCAACAATGGAACCATGAGTGTCTTTACTATACTGCTTGAAAAACGTGAGGATCATTAATTAGAAACTTCAATGTCGGTGGCAGAATAAAGTAACATGTCAATCACCATTCCTGTTTCTCAATCACGTAGAACAGAGAATTTCAGTTCAAATTTGTAGTGCTTGGATGGAACATTCTGCTTGAAGGCAAGATGAATAGCACAAGAATCCTTTGAATAGCACAAGCAATTCATCAGTCACCAGCTTCTGACCTGGTATATAGAAATCTTTGTACTTTGTGTTCAGTTCACTGAGGACTTGCCTCACCTTGCACAGTCTTATCATCTGCATTTTGTTTGTCACTATTCTCAAAATGAATACACCTGAGAGGTAATACCTGTCATGAGACATGTATTTTCCAAATATAGATGACAAACAATGGTCTGTTTCAATAGTACAGTACAATATTATGTTTCACTGAATGTTTTATCATCATACAGGGGCAACAAACATGTACAGTACTTCAGTTCAGTTACAGTGGTATCCTTCCAATACTGCAGTCATGAATGTGGTAATATGCCACCAGTTTCAATAAATTTAGTAGCATATCTGTCTGTTTCCTGAACAAGATGTTCCATGGGCGGCTCACCATAGTACCGATATGCCACAAAATACTCTAATTTCACTCATGCCCTTACCAGTATATGGAAAATGTCTGCAACTCCTACATCTGTAGCATCAAATGTAAGGATTTATGGAACAAAGTATGTACCATCTCCCCACATAAGTACACTCACTTTTCTGGAATCAATACCACCAATGTGCCTGTCATGTATCCCAGGACCAAACAAACTGTGTTGGCTGAGAGATGTAGCCAATCTACTATGCACACTATGGGGACAAACAGGTCAAGAAGGCAGCATTCTAGAAAATACTGGGAAAAAAAGTCCCAAATCTACACAGTAAAATAACAATATACTGGAGAAGTGAATGATATGGAAGAAAATGCAGAATAGAACCAATGAAGAGGAGTGCCATAGGCACAATCAGAGAACACTGTATAAACATCAGAGGTCCATGGTTGTTTGACATCCTCCCAGTGAGTATAAGAAATACTGCTGGAACAACCATGGACATCTTCAAGATAAAATTAGATCATTTTCTTCAAGGAGTGCCGGACTAACCGGGCTGTGGTGGATATGTGGGCCTGCAGGCCGTTCCAAGCAACAGCCTAGTGGTCCAAACTCTCACAAGTCAAGCCTGGCCTTGGGCCAGGCTTGGGGAGTAGAAGAATCCCCAGAACCCCATCAAGCAGGTATTCGTCTCTCAGTTTCACCATGTGATATTAAACGGTGGCATTTGGTTGGGCAAACAGTTGACCCAGCAGAGCTGTGCCTGGTAGCACCACGTACACTGCTATCACTAGCCACAGCAGTACTAAACTATCAGATTTCTGGTCCCCAAATCAGGAAAATTAGCCAACTTCCACATGTTCATGGCCTAAAGGAACAGCATGTTACACAGATCCACATGCCCTGTCTCGTGATGGGTGTGGTGATGTGGAGTGAAGCCACAGCATAAGCGGTAAAGGTGTAGGCATTGGCCCCAGGACAGACACAGGTACATCAACAACAATGTCTGTACCACTTCATTCTGAGCCTTGTGCATAATCTGTAACTTTGTCTGAATCATCAAAGTCACTTTCCTCATCTGTTTCCATCAGTTTCTTCTGAATTTCTTCATCAGTAAGCGAATCTGTGGAGCAAGCCACAGTGCGGCGTTGGGCAGTTGAGGGTCGTGCATCTGCCATTGTTGCTTGATACAAATTGACAAGTTTCAAACAATTCTGGCTACTAAGGATTTTTTCAAGATGGCAGCTGTTTATTGTTGCCCCTGGCATCTGGTTCATTTACATGGTGGAACTTTTAAATCTTACGCGGTACTGTAATGTAAAACATCCCTGATTGTGTCACTCGCAGTTTGTGGATATTTGCCAAGAACATTCCTCATTATAATTTGCACAGTTATGTCTCACGGTGGAATGGTTAAACAGTATAGGCAGAGCTTATCAGGAGACCAATCGACGATCACCTCAACCAACCACCCTATCACTCAAAATTATATGGGCTTTGTTGTTGCCTATTTTCTTTGTTTTGAAAATTACTTGATGGAAAATTATGAAAGTCATGTAAATTTTATTTTAGTTATTTATACTAATTATGTGGGCACATTCCTATATTTTTTATTATGCTGAAAAATAAATTAGGAATGTTGAAATATTCATAAACGTTAATGTTCCGCATTCTTACACAATGTATAATCAATACAGTTTTTGTTTCAGCAACTGTACCATAGAACTTTCATTTGTAAACATTTTAACAAATGAATGTTCTTAGACTAACTTAGAAAATGTAAAAAAATGGGTTTAAGCATATTAGGTATCACTGAACGGTGTCTTGAGAGGCCCGGAACATTTAGTTGAACGTGCTGAAAGGAGGAAGACTATTTAAGTGTGGAATGAGGGAAACACCATACACTTAAGTGATGTGTAAATGTTGTAGAATGCCCGAGAATTATTTAACGTGGAGAGAAAATAGGGGATCATGTGATAGAGGCAGACAGTTAATATTCTGTGTATTGTGGAACTGTATTTGAAATAAGGGTAAGGAGAGGGGTTAGAAAGCTTAAATGAGTGAGATGAGAGGTGATAAGCTTCCCAGAGGAACTTATGTTGTCATCTTAACCCATGACCTATCACCCCACTGGACTTTGAAGTAGCCATAGACAGTGGAACCTCGGTTTACGAATTCACTCTGTTCCAAAGGACGTACTGTATTTAATCCATTCCATATTCGTACACTGAATCAAATTTTCATATAATAAATAATGTAAATTGAATTAATCGGTTCAACACACCCAAAAATAGTAACTTAAAAATACATTTTATACAGAATACTACTCATTTTTTACTGTTCCTTACCTTTACTGAGGACTATTGATGGCATATGGGAAATGGTAAGAAGAAGGTGGAGGAGAAAAGGTGTTAGTGTTTGGAAGGCAAGTCCCCTTCAATTATAACATCAGGCAGTGATGATATTTCTGGGGCACTCTCTCTCCTATATTTTGTAGGCATACCAGTAAGAACTGGTTGTTTCACTAAGACTTGTCTATAGTCACTTGTTTTTCCTACGTTTCAACACTTGTCTATAGTGAAACATCACATTGTCATTAAAATGGTTAATGCAGTGGCCTGCTACAGGTTTATATGCACGAGTCTTTTCAGCAGTATTTTGCAGTTCTTTCCATTACATATGCCATGAGGACCCATGGCATGCTATATAATATGGACTTTTTGTTCTGAAACCCAAAAAGCAGAAAACAATGAAATTCTTCGCAAAGAATTTTAAGCGATATCATTTAGCGGGATACACTGGTAAACTGAGCGTGCCTCACCATGCGCCCAGCAACCCACGGGCCTGACCTATACATGTACAGTATCAACAAACATGTCGTACTCCATAGCAAACGTCGTACACCGGGTCAAATTTTACTACGATATTGACGTCTATACACTGACAAATTTGTACTCTGGGGCATTCATAGACCGAGGTTCCACTGTACACTTTGCACCAGGCCCTGATTCCTGGAATTCCACATTCATCAAGAATTGTACAAAAAATTATTGCAGGTTTATAACTAAACTATAACTTTATAAAATAATCTATTCTTTACTGCTAGAATCCACTCGATAAAAACAATAAAAATGTTGGAACCAATTAAAATGTTTAAATCTGTTCTCTAATGTGGAGGCAGAAGAGATACTGGTGTATATAAAATAATTTATACTTGGAAAATACTAAGAGGGTCTGATTCCAGACCTGCACTTGGAAATAACATCACCTAAGAACAGGAGACATGGCAAGATGTGTAAAATAGCCCTGTTGAAAAGGAGTAGTGCATTAGGTATGCTGAGAGAGAGAGAACTTTATCAACATTATTAGTCCAAGACTTTTCAACACTCACTACACATAAGAGACATTAATGACTGACCTCTCATGCTGTTCAAAAACAAACTTAATAAACATGTCCAAAAGATACCTGATCAACCAGGCTATGATTTGTGTGTCAGGCTGCATGCAGTTACATCAAACATTTTGGTTGACCAGACCACCAAGCAGGAGGCCTGGTCAGATATCGGACTGCGGAGATGTTGATACTTGGAACCATCGCAAGGTAAGGTAATGGCTTTTCCATGATAGGGAGCTAATTGGAGGGAGTAAAGCATCTCAGGCTTTAGGATATAAATTGTAATGTTGGCTTTAACCCTTAAAGAGTAGCTCCCATCTTATGATGATTTAAACTATTATTATTGTTGGTATCTTCATGGAAGCAATGGAGTTTACTTTGACCCACGAAAGAATCCTGCTATCGTTTGATACCATACTGACCTCTATCAGAAGGTCGGCATAGTGACATACTTTGCTGGTTTGATCTTCTCTCCTCTGCTCTTTGTGTCTATACTTTTTGACACATCTTTATCTCCATCCATCTTTCAGGCAAACCAGTGGGCTCTTTGATGGTGTCCCATCGGCATTCCTCTTCTCGGCAACAGTATGAGATTTCGTGTTGTTCTTATCATCACTTCCTATCCCTTCATTGTTGTTCTTCCATTTCTGAGCATGTGGTGCCCTCCTTTCTTTCTTGGCTTTTTTCCTGTTTGGTATGTCGTGCTGCATACTGTCGCCTTATATTGTGCAGTGCTGGCGGGGCCACGGCAGCTTATGTTCAATGTAGATACTACCTTGGCACCATTTCACATGTCTCGTGCTTTGTTTGACTG
Organism: Procambarus clarkii; assembly: GCF_040958095.1. Lineage (NCBI taxonomy): Eukaryota > Metazoa > Arthropoda > Malacostraca > Decapoda > Cambaridae > Procambarus > Procambarus clarkii. Next base: position 16,495,598 of record NC_091237.1, on the reverse strand, counting down.
GGTTCAGAAACTGGATAGGTTTTCTTTTGGGGCATCAGGCTTACCACTTCCATACTTTGAAAGAGAAGTAGACAACAACCCCATGCACTCGGCCCCAGATCTTGACTTCTGGAATTCAATATTCATAAAGAAATGTAGAGTGACAGTAGAATGAGCACTCAGTATAATATGAAGAAAAAGCTTGGATTCAGGTGAGATACGAGAAGCATTTAAATCGGCAGATTTAAGTGTACAAGGGAGGTAGTAAAACTTTGGCAAAAAACTATAGACCAATTGCACTATCACACATAATAAAAGATTTGAAAGAGTGATTAGGAATCAAATCTTTAGTTTCATGGAGAATAATGAACTTCACAAACCAGCTCAACATGGGTTAGAGCAGGAAGATTTTTTCTTTCACAACTACTCAACAACAATGACAAAATCACAGAAGCATTTGAAGACAAAATGCAGATGTTACAGTATATACATAGAGTTTGCAAAGTCATTTGATAAGAATGACAATGAAGTGAAAACACAAAATGAGATCAATAGGAATAACAGTTAAAGTAGGGCATTGGATTTTCAATTTTCTGTCAAACAGAAAGCAGAGTCAACAGAATGCAGTTTATCAAATAAAATCAAGTCCAAGTTCAGTGAATATCTCTGTACCCCAGGACACAGTCCTGGCACCACTGCTTTTTCTGTCTCATATCAGATATAGCCAAGAATACAAGTCACAGCTTTGTCATCATTTGTGGATGATACAAAAAATCAGCATGAAAATACTTTAGTAGAAGACACTGAAAAACTACAATCTGATATTGATAAGTCTGTTGATACAAGATAAGAGGGTCCTGGTAGTAGAGTCGAGTTCGTTCTCAACTCATAATCGAGAATTGTGTGCTCGAGTCCCGGGCATCACAGAAATGGTTGGGCGCAATTCCTTTCACCTTATGCTACTGTCCACCTAGCAATAAATAGGTACCCAAGGAGTTAGTCAGCTTGTTGTTTTCGATCCTGGGGGAGGAGACCTCAGTAAAAGCCTGACAGGCACTATATGTGTAACCTGACTTTGTGTTCTCCGACATAATGAATTATTATTATTATTTTTATTGTCTTTCATTGGGCAAAAGAAAATAACATGATGTTTAATAGTGATAGGCCCCAGGTATTTAGGTATGGTTGAAATGAAGAACTTAGTGAAATACTGTACAAGGCTCTTGCTTGACATTTCATTATACAAATGCAAGTTTCACTCCACCTTCCCCTCAATTGGAGTGGGGGAGGTGGGGTGAACAAGGGGATGCTACTTTCATGAAATTTAGATAGTTTTTTACAGTGTTCGGGCGTTCTTTGTGTTTTTTGGAAGCTACGGTCTGACTTCTGACCAAGTAATGGTCTGTTTTGTTTCGCTATTTTCTGGGTACCTTCCCTGGTGATGGCAGACATGAATAAATTCATAGAATTTAATCATAATGGCCATCGCTCCCTGTACCTCTATGAGGAGACCAGTTTCTGGCTCGTGACTGATATGATCACTAATAAACAAAAATAGAAATCCGCGACTGATGGCACATAGTAGTTCGCACTATATCAGATATAGTATCTTCAGGGAGCCATCGGGGCTCACTCAGAAATGGGCATTTCATTACATTAAACATTGGTGTTTTGAACATACATTTCATCTGTACAGAATTAAAATGGTGCAAAGTTGAACAATACCTAACTATAAATGAAGGAAGTAAATCTCATCAATATCACACCGATTAATTTAGTTGATTTTGTATGTGACAGGAAGCCTGTCTGTGTGTGTGTACATATATGAATGTGTGTATTTTATTTTCCCCTCCTTTATCTTCAATTTGGTCTTTTTATATTTATGTACAGTACTTAGAAACAAGGATTTGTTAAGTTACCCTTATTTATATGTGATAACTTTGTTTTTCCAGTTGTGGTTGTCACTATGTGGGAGAGAAGAGATGCCGGTAAGTTGAAAGTTCACTATGATATATAAAAATGTGTAAAGTTTACGTGGGATGTGGTTCTTCATTCACATATCAAAATTGTCTTCTGATTATAATACTTATCCGCAGTCATACTTGTTTCATTCCACACACACACACACACACACACTCGCATATCATTATAGAAAGATGTTTCACAGTCCTTTAAGTTTAGAAGAATGGAAGAAATTTCAATAGTTTATATTAGCTCATATTGTGGTGCTATTTACCATGAGCACAGCCCAGTGAGGGCAACCATGTAACATTATATTGAACAGCTAAATTGAGGGAAATATCAGGGGATGGTGCCAAGCCATTACGACTATAAAGCACTAGGAAGGGATCAGGATAAGGATTTGGGATGGGACGGGGGGAATGGAATGGTGCCCAACCACTTGGACGGTCGGGGATTGAACACTGACCTGCATGAAGTGAGACCATCACTCTACCGTTGAACTTGAAGTATGTAAAATCCTGTCTTCGCTCACTTATCTGGACTATATGGGAAAGACCCCTCACTGGATAAGTCAGACATCCAGATAAGCAGAATTCTTGTGTGTAAAATGCAAATTTGAGAGGGTTACGCTCTCTGTGGTGATTGCATATGTTTCTTGTGATGACAAAAGTGAGAATGAAACTAAAAGTGTTGTGGTACCCTCAAGAGAGAGAGAGAGAGAGAGAGAGAGAGAGAGAGAGAGAGAGGAATATGATACCAGGAATTTATAGAATCATTATAAATGATTTGAATGGTAAAGTGGGAATGAACCCTTGAGGTTCATGTGATCAGTATACATGGTGTGCCAGGAGTTAATTATAATGGCTGCTGACTGCAACATATGTGCAATGAATGAAATTTATGCAATACTGATATGTGTAAACTTATTCTAAAAATACATAAGTTCACACAGTATTGTGCAGACAATGAAATAGCAGATATAACTCTTAACTTGTTATATAATTCTAGACGCAGAAGCAGTAAGAGTAATATTTATTGGTTGGGTCTGTTCACTTGATAGTGAATGGTAAATGGAGGATTGTGCCCTCAAAAATTCAAAAAGTTAAATAATGAAACTATATGGGTTAGCTGATGAGCATGAAAAGAAAATTGGTAGTTGCAGTCAGAGTGAATAATGTGGCTGAAGATATGATCACTAAACCCTTACTTCTTATCTTCAATTTACCTGATTCTCTTATTCTTACCTTTTTCTTACCATTTTCATACCTTTCATCTTATTGTTCCCTCTCTTCTTACTTTATCTTTCACTTATACATTACCAAAAAGGGTGCACTTTTTTTTACACGTGCACACCACTTGTCTGTGTGACATTCTAAATGGCTGCTCTGCCATGTCCCTGGTTTTTAGTCTTGTTTGCTTGCTCAGTCAGATTTTGGCTTTCCTGTCCATTTCCATACCTAACTATGATTTGGGGTGGTTGGTTTTTTTCTGACTTAAAATTGTTACGGCTGCCCATGATTTTTTAGTATTTCCAGGTGGCTTGCGTTAATGGAGAAAGGGTATGGGAGTTCAGTTGCCTCTGCGCCTAACACCAGTTCATTTCTCTCTCCTTGTTTTTGTATGTTTGGTCTCTACCAGGTCGAGGAGGGGTGGGTTCTGTCCCTGATCCACCCTCTCCATTGTCAGAGGAGGGTTTCAGAACTTTTGGGGTTGTTCCCAGGTTGGGTGTTTGGAGCTTCCTGAATATGCATATTCAGGAAGCATCATATGCATATTCAGAGGCATCAGTTAAGATATTTAAACCACAGCAATGATCATTTGCCTTGTTTATCTCAGGATTACTGTTTTCCTTCAATCAGTCCCATGTTTTGTTATGTTTATCTCTTCCTTGGTGTGGTATTTTCTTGGTTTTAGTCTGATCTCTGATTCCCAGGCTCCCCTCATTTCATAGAGAGAGAACCAATCCTGGTCCAGGGTTTCATTAGGGCATATTCACAGATATTAACTAAGGGCCCACCAACAAAGCATTATTAATTACATTCAGCACTTAATTACTTCTGGGCTGATGCCTCCACACTCAATTAAAATTTCAACCAGGGTAGTAATAATGATGATAAGATTTGAAATACAGTATATACCATTCATATACCTACTAATCAGTATTAACCAACTCTACCATTTATATCTTACTAGTACAATACATCTTTAGGGCATCTTTAATGCCACGGTTCACTAAAAATATTAAAGTTAATAAAAACAATAATAAGGATACTGTAATAAAATGCCGTTGTTTAATATTTTAGATATGGCACCCTCCAACTCCTCCACGAGATGATAATGACGTCTATATTGATCACGCACTCGGTTTCTGGTATGATTCTAGTACAATGCCAGAATCTGCTCTGCCTCCTGTGTACATCAAGAAGGAACATAAAAGACTCAAATTGGAACCAGGTACTGTTAGTAAGCTTTGCTGTTTATGAGAAAGATAGGCTTGGGATATATAAAGATTTTGTTTTTGTAATTCTTTAACCCCTAAATGCAACTCTCATTAAAATTGCCATCTTACCTGCAGCCATCATTACCACAACAACCATAATTACCACCATTATCACCACAATCATCATTACCACTTAAACTATCATTATTTAAAGTGGTATTTTTTATACCCCTTATAAATTTAATTTTTATGTTTTTTCAAAGGTGCATCAGGAGATGGATCCTGTGGATTGCGCCGACCTCAGAAACTTCGCCGTGAAGATGCTGTGTGCGCTCCTCGTTCCCTCTTTGATCGACCCTCACCTGCTGTTGTTAAGATACGCCGAGATCTTAAACTTCAGAAATATAGAGGCATTGTCCGGCCCAGCATTCCACTTCCGGGTTTAAAACCAGCCATTTTGACTAAACCTCCTGCAGCAGAACCTGAGAATACTCCAGAGTGGACAGTACATGAAGACTGGGCTGTTGTCCAAGCAGTGCAGCAGCACCTCCAGTTGGAATTGCCTGTTAATCTGCTTGTGTTATCACCTGGTCACACTCCTAATTGGGATCTTGTAGCTGATTTAGTAAATTCAATATCGCGCTGCTACCGCTCACCACGCCACTGTAGGACTCGGTATGAGAGTACCATCCTTCCTCGTGAAGAAGGAAAGTTACCACCAGAAGTAACCACCAAAAAAATATCAAAGAAGCAAAAATCAGGAGTTCTTTCAAAGCCTATACACGTATGTATCGTAAGAGGTTCCCAAGTTCTTCCAGAAGTATTTTAATATGTTGTGATCTATTTTCTGTAGAAGTAAATAAGGGACATTGTTGAATGCCAAGTGGTGTGTTGAGGAAGAAATGGATTAGACATATCTAGCAGAGAAATATGTAGGTAACCTTTGTAACTGAGTTAGGGTCCCAGGTAAATTAGAAACTGCATTATAATAAGTGGCATGTTGAGTAAATTCACTGGTAAAATAAAAATCACATCCTTTTTTTTTTAAAGGAAAAAATTATAAATAATTATTGAAACCATTCATATGGACTTAATACTTAGTTCATGGAACTGCTAAAATACAGTACAGTATTTTGCTACAGTGGAAGACATGGCTAATAGGTATATTTATATACAGTATATGCTGTGTGTGTGTGTGTGTAATTACCTAAGTGTAATGATAGGATGAGAGCTATGTTTGTGGTGTCCCATCTTCCCAGTTCTCTTGGTCATATAATGCTTTGAAACTACTAGCAATTTTGGCCTCCAGCACTTAACATGTTCCAACTGTCTACCACTGTTTGCAAAAGAAAACTTAATAATAATTTTTCGACACCTTTGTTTCCTTAGCTTGAATCTGTAACCCCTTGTTCTTGAAGTTGCCAGTTTCAGGAATTCCTCTGTCAGTTTAGTTGATTCCTGTTGTTATTGTGTAAGTGGTGATCATATTGCCTTTTTCTCTTTTATCTTCTAGTTTTGGCATATTTAATGCCCCTAGCCTCTTTTCATTTCTGGAAGCCATTTTGTATCAAGCCTTTGCACCTTTTTCTGTTTATTAATGTGCATCTTGAGATGTGGGCAACATACAACTACTACATATTCCAATTTTGGTCTCTCAGAAATTATAAACAGTTTCTTTAGTATTTCACCATCAATGTAATAAAAAGCAATTCTGAAGTTGGAAAACACAGCATATGTTCCTCTCAATAATTTTTGTTACCCTGATGACAGTATTATCCACAACCACCCTTAGATTTTTTCTTACGAGTTCTTTAATTCTTTTCTGCATAATTTGTAGGTTGTGTGTATGGTCTATTTTCTCCTATTTCACATTCTATAACATGGCATTTATTCACATTGAACTCCATTTGCCACATGGTTCTCCGAACGCTTATTTTATCCAGGTCAATTTGAAGGGCATTACAATCATCTAGATTTTCTGTCTTTTTCAGCAGCATAACATCATTAGCAAACATGTTCATATAATTCTGCATTCCTTCTGGTAGATTGTTTATGTATACAGTACAATGAACATTACTGGTGAAAGAACTGAACCCTATGGTACTCTACTAGTACTGTACACTCCTCCAGTCTGATACATTGCCTCTGATTACTGCTCTCATCTGTCAGAAATTTTTTTATCAATGTCAGCAGTCTTCCTGTCACCCCTCCAACATGTTCCAGTTTCCAAAACAACCTCTTGTGTGGGTCTTCAAAAAGTTTTTTTTTTTTTAGGTACAGATAAACACAGTCAACCTGACTTTCTCTTTCCTGTAGAACCTCTGTGGCTCTATCATAAAAACGATGTTAGAGCCACTGTGTGTGTGTGTAGTAGTGGGGATGAGCCATGGCTCTTGGGTCCTACCTCTCACGTCTTAATTGACTGGGATATAGGTTCCAGTGCCTATTTGGCTCTTATCTTATATATATATATATATACAGTATATACATTTAAAGCTGTGTATAAAGTCTGCTTCCACTTAACTTCTTAGTGCAATCCAATTTAGTATAGTATTTGGTGCCCTTGTGGGTTCTCAAATGTTTTCTTGCACGTAATCTATCTAATGTTCTTTGTTTTTATGTCTTTCACTTGACTCTTTCAGACAAGGGTCACAGACCAATTGTTATTGCTTCATATTTGGCAGCTCTGGTTGAGCTGTTACTTGCCTTTCGCCTTAATTTTTCTAGTCCTCAATTCTTGAATCGTGGGAAGGCTTTCTTTAATACTGTACTCATCTTTTTCACGAGTCATAATGGAGAACTCACAGTTGGAAGTAAGGCGACAGTGGTACAGAAATAGAAGTACTGGTACTATATACACTTTGTTATTTCCATTCTCTCCCTTCTTTTCCCAGTCTTTCCTGTGCTTGGCACAGGAAAGACTGGTATGGTATTTTACTTTCCTTGGAAGATCATGTAGAATGCGAGGAGGTTGGGTCAGGGGGTCGTCATTGTAGTTTTTGTCAGGTAGTGAAATGTTGAACTTATCAGTAGTTAGCAAGGCTGTTTCTTGCCAGTCCTTATGATGCCAAACAGTTCACAGAAAATGCTTGTGCTTGTGCAGAATGTTGACCTGACCTATTTGTGTAAAATTCTAACCAAAGAGTTCAATAGAATCTTCTCATAAGGAGTATGAAAGTGTCCTGCTAAGTAAATGCTTGTTATATACAATTAAAGCCTGATTTTATTTTTAAATATTTAGTTATGATTATTTTATATTTGCAGAAAAGCTCACGTCCAATGCGAACTTCACAGTTGTTTGCTCAGGATAACAACAGCAGTTTCTCCTCTCTGTATTGCACTCGGTTTGAAACAATTAAAAATATAGCCATAAAACGCACCCCAACAACCAAACCACCACTAGTAAATCCCACTCATAAAAATCCCAAGCATGCTCAAGTGCTTGCAGAATCAGGAATTCAGTATGATGGTCCTCTCAATCCAGGTCAGGTAGCTGCAAATCTTGCAGAACGCATTCAGCGTGCAAAACAAAAATCTCAGGCTGAACTTGCTCAACAACAGCAACAAAAACTTCTTCAGCAGCAACAGCTTCAACTTCAACAACAGCAGCAGCAACAGCAACAACAAATACAGCAAGCTCAGCTTACTGCAAACCAACTACAGCAACAGTTGCAGCAGCAGCAACAACCCCAGCAAAATCAGGTACAACAACAAACTGTGCAACAACAGGCCCAACAGCAACAAGGTCAGCAGCAGGTTTCAGTGGTAGGAAACACCACGGCTCAACAAGTAGTCAGTAGTGGTCTGTCTGGCAAGGTAGCTACTTCAGTTGTGCTCAGTCAAGGAGCAGCTATGACTGTTGCCACTGTCACGGCTGCCACAGCCACCACTACTGCTGCCTCGTCTTCAACTACTGCGGCAATTCTTGGTGGTGTGCGCACTGCAGCTGGGGTTGCTAATGCTGGCCGGACCACTTTAGCCCTCCAGGAACTACAGGTTCGAACATCAGGGAGTAATCAAGGCACAGTAGTGAGTGTTGCTGGTCTGGCCCAGTTACAGGCTGCAAAACTTACAGCAACATTGTCATCGCAATCTTCTACACAAAAAGGTAACAGACCAGTGTATCTGCAGCTTTTGTTTCAGCTTTCATATGCAGTATGTTAATTTTGTTAAAATATCTTCTAGTGAAAATATGTTGATTTTTTTTTTTTTTAGATTAATCTCCTGAATGAGTTCTAAAATTTACTTTGGATGGTTTTGGGAGTTAAACTATCTTCATTATTTGGTCTTTGAGCCATATGATAAGTATGTTGTTGCTTGCAGTCATATTCTAACATAAGCACCACAGGAACTGGACAATCCCCTTAGTCACAAGGGAATTATGACGAGTCATTTCCTGAAATGCTGATACACCTTTTTAACGTGGGAAACTAAAAACAGTCTTCTGTAATACATCTCTCACATCTATATTCCAATAAGTGAAGATAAAATGTTTTAGTTATTACTATTTCAATAATTTAGGCATTTTAATAGATGTAAAGCAGGAAATAATTCCTCTTATAAATATATAAACGAACACTTCCATCACCTTCAATGAAGGTTGCCAGCATACATCCAAATTTTAGTGTTAAGCATAAACATTATTTTATAACTATCATCCCTGGTTTGGCATGTATAAGATAAAGGGAGCAATAGATTAATAGGAGGAGTGAGAATGACTTGAGATTATAATAATAATTATGATAAATTATTCCTTGTATTCTGGTAAACAGGTGTTACTACAGTTCCAAGATCATTAACTCCAGCCCAGTTGCAATACCTGAAAACACAAGCCCAGGCAAGACAAGCCCTTGCATTGCAACAGCAACAAGGCAAGGTGGTGGCTACAGGTGACCAGACCATTAAGAGGGTTCAGGTCTGTAAAGCCACTGGTGTGTTGTATATATTTGTATTCGTTTACTTGTTATCCAACCTATTCAGGCCAGAGATGAAACAAAAAGTTGGATGGCCCATACATAATACTGTACATATTGTAATATATTTTGTCCACTCACCAAAATATGTGATGTTAATGGTCTTCACATCAGTATTTTTACAGCAATGTACTATTCATGTGAATTTTTATAGACAAACTTTAAAGTACAGATACTGTACAGAACTAACATTACTTGTTTTTCATTAATAAATAACATATTTGTATTTTTTGCTTGGTTTATATTGAAATAGTTTGACAGATAGAGTGGAGATATTTATGTGATAAATGAGATATCTACAAAGAGAGATCATTACTGGCAGTCATGTTACATTAATAAATACAATAAAGTCAACAGTCTGTTCATGTGAGAGGACATCATACTACATTTATTTTATGTTCAATAGTTAATGCTACCTATTTCCTCCAATTTTGGACACTTTGTTTCTTGGCTACATATTTGTTTTAAAATATGTTAGCTGACATATTGAATGGATGTTTCATGTGTTTAAATAAATCCAGTGATAAACTTTAATGCCCATCAAAATAAACAATTGAACTTTGTCCATAATGTGAGTAACACACTTGAGATAGTCGGGGTGTTGGTGGCTGCATAAGATGTAGTTGTTGATCATATATTATCCAAATCCATCTGTAATACAAAAAAAGGCATTTTATAAACATGATTACATTTGTGAAAAATTGACAATTTAAACAAGTGAAGAATGTTAACTGTATAGGACAATAATTACAGATAGCAGGGCAGGCAGGGACGACACAGAAAGTGCAAGTAGCAGTGTCTGGTGGAACTTTGGCAGCTGTTACAGCTATACAGGTAAGACTTGTTTGGTATTATTTATTTTATACAATAGTTAACAAGTTCCAATTGATGGTTCAAAAAGTAATACAACATTTTATGAAAGTTAAGAGGTAAGAGGAAATAAAAAACAAAATCATTAATGTTGAAGATAATCATAGGTTAGTGTGCAGTACTGTAGATCTGAATAAGACATGAATATTAGCATACAGTCCTGTGTATGTCTTGAGTCAAGCAAGCAAGTCTTACACAGTATACTTGAATAAAGCAAGAATGTCTGCATATTGTTTATGCCTTAGGTAAGCCAAGCAGGACGAACACAACTGGTGAAGCCTGGCACAGTGATGGCTGGAGCAAGTGGAGTGATGACTGCTGGAAAAGCTGTGACCCGGACAGTGACAGACAGAGAAGTTGCTGCACTTCTCAAGCAACAACAGCTCAACAAATCTGGACAAGTCGCTCAGGTGAGGCTTGGAAATTTGCCTTGTAGGATTCATTTGATTATTTTAGAATAACTCATTCAAATTTGGAGTTCATATTGCAAATTTCATTAATATAAGTAGTCTTAATAATTATGGTATCTAGTTTGTATTAGATGTAACAAGGGCTCTGTTATTGATACTGGGCAATCCTTGATATTTCATTATCTGATTATGTCTACAAGAATAATAGAAAACAACAATTGGGAAAATGTAACTGATTTACTTTGACATGGAGAACATATTGATATATTTTATATGAGCCATTCTCATAGATAGTTAAGAACAATATATCTTTTGTATTTAAACATTATTTTTTAAATATAATTGTTTTCGCATTCTTAAATCTTATCCTTAACACTCATGTGGCATCCAGAAAACACACTCGTGTCCCAGTGATTCATTTGCTTCCTTAACGTAGCCAGGGTCCACCCAGGTAAAATGCAATGTTCTGGTCAACTTTTGCCCAACCATAATAAGGACCCACTAGAGTAATCACGTACTATAAGACATAAGAAAAGTAACAAATAATTATTGGGATTAAAAAGTGCCATTTATCACTCTGGGAACTACCATTTAGAGAGCTACTGTATTTGCTACCCAACTTTTACTAGGTGGCAACATTAACTATACAGTAGGGTTGAAGGACCCAGCAGCACTCAGTTTTACTCTTTATTTTATATAATTTCTTTTAGCTTTATTTCATGAATTCCCTCCTTGGCACTGACTGTCGAGTACTGACAACCCTCAGAGTTATCTCTGGCTGTTTGATATAGTCCTCAGCATGACTTGACTTCCCTTGAGTTGGGCCACCTCACTAGCTAGGTGCTGAGCTTTCTGTTTGCACACATGCTAAGACCACACAGTCTTCCTTGAAACATTTTGTGGCAGTTCTCTATGGCCAGATGTTCACTTATTGGTGTAGTTGGCCATGTTATTGTTTATTTTTTGTTTTAAGTCATGGGTAAACTTGCACTTCCCCCATCATTCCACTGTTGTTATGGGACCAACAAGGCTCATAGTAATAGAATCCCTTTCTTAATACAGTAGTAGCAACTATTGCTACAACACAACACAGCAACCTTCCCCGGTCTCCCAGTCCTCCCCACCATTCTTCCCCTTCCTCGTCCCCTCATCCTCCCCATCATTCCCCCCTACCCCATTCCTTTGTCCTCCCCACCATCCCCCCACTCCTCTGTCCCCTCGTTCTCCGTCCCCTCATCCTCCTAACCATTCCCCACACCACTGTCCCCCTCGTCCTCCCCACCATCTCCCACTCTGCCGTCCCCTTGTCCTCCCTACCATTTCCCCTCCCCCGTCCCCTAGTCCTACCCATAATTACCCCCTCCCTTGTCTTGTTGTCCTCCCCAATATCTCCCACTCCCGTCCCCTCATCCTCCCCACCATTCCCCACTCCCTCGTCCGATGCATTCCCAAATGGTCTGATGTTCCTATCACTGAAATATGAGAAAAACAGTTAAAAAACAAAATAAAAACAGTTAAAAAATAAAAAAATAAACTATACTCAGGAGATGAACATTATGGTAAACAACACAACCCAATACCAACGCAATGTCACACAAAATAGTTAAATCAAAATGAAAATAAATTGAAATCTATGAAAATTAAATTTGTCAATGCAATCGGAAACATTGAAATGGAATCATAACATATTTAGGATAGCGTGAGTTGCTCTTACGTGCAACAGATGGCGTTGTTTCTTAAAAAAAGAATGTTTTTACCTGTCACAGGTGTGGCATCTATACTTATACTTACGAAATGAACGGTATGGTAAGCAACACAGCTCAATTCCAACGCAATGTTACACAAAATAATTAAATCAAAATGAAACTAAATCATAATCTATGAAAATTTTATTTATCAATGCAATCGGAAACATTGAAATGGAATTGTAACATATTTAGTATAGTGTGTGTGTGTGTGTGTTGCTATTACGTGCAACAGATGGCGCTGTTTTTTAAAAAAACATGCTTTTACCTGTCACTGGTGTGGTATCTATGTAGTAGGTACAGCATATAAAAACATGCGCGTATTCGAATGAAACGTTGTGTCAAAATTTCAAAGCAATTGGTGAAGAACTTTCGGAGATAACAGCGTGTGTTGCTCTTACGTCCAACAGATGGTGCTGTTTAAAAAAAAAAAATTGTTTTTTCCTGTCACAGGTGAGGCATGTATATAGTAGGTATATAAAAACGCGCCTATTCGAATGCAACGTTGTGTCAAAATTTCAAAGCAATCTGTAAAGAGGTTTCGAAGATTTCCCTCACACGAAAAACACAGTTTTTAAAAAAATCATGTTTTTCCCGTCACAGACATGACATCTATATAGTATGTACGTATATAGAAACCCACTCGGATGCAAATGGAACGATGTGTGAAAATTTCAAAGTAATCAGTGAAGAACTTTCGGAGATTAGTGATTATGAACAAACTAACATTTCCATTTTTTTTTTATATAGATTGTGATGTAACAAATTTAAATATACAATAATAAAGACCTGATTAATTGAAAAGGATTATTACTTTTTTGTTGAGCATGCTGCCAGCTGCTCCTTTTCAATTCACTTTTGAGTATGTGTGTCATGAATTCCCCAGTAATTTGAGTGTTAAATGTTCTTTTATTGTAAAATCTTCTCTTCAATTCTATATTGATTTCAAAACTTACACTACATGCATGACTAAATCTGTAATATGGTCTTTGTATTGCTGGATTAGGTGCAAGTACCCTCTGCACAACTCTTGGCTGGCCTTCAAGTTCAGGGGAGTGTAAGTGGTGGTACACCAGTGGCAACATTAGTAAAGACTGTCAGTGCTCCCAGTACTATGGTACACACACCAACCACAGTAACTCTGCCTGTGTCTGCTATTAACGTGACACTTCCTCAAGCTAGAGTTACCACTGCAGCCACTGTTGCTAAGGCTGCCACCACCCAACAGGTTAGTTGTTCAACCACACTCATAATACGAGCCATAAACATTTAAATCTGAGTTCTAATGTGTTTACTAGCACAGTCCTTAGCATTCCACTTATGAATATTATTTTGTAAATAAAACAAAAAATTATTATGCAACATATATATACTGTGACAAATCGTATTCATATACCCTATCTTACCTCGGATATTATTGAAACTTTCCTTGCAGACAGTGCGAAATATACCTTTACCACAGCAGCTATTGGCAAAGCAGAGATCACTGATGGGAGTTAAAGGTGCTGTTGGGCTACAATTAGGCAGTAAAGGTGTAGGTGGCACTGGGCTTAACACAGTGCAGATAGTACAGGGTGGTGGCCAGAAACAGATGTCACATGTCACGGTACAACAAATACAACAGGTTTTTAAACAGGTGCCTCAACAGACCATCCAACATATTACACAGGTTTGTGACACCGTTATACGTTTAGTCTTTATTTTAGTTTCTGTAGCTAGTGTACAAGTAATGCTGCTGTTTATTGATCATTATATTTTTACAAGTGTAAATGTGTAAGAATTGTTGGCTATAATAGTACAGTAGTGAAAAGTAATTATATTTGGATGTCAAGGTATTAGAATTAACTTTTAAGTGGCAGGAATCATAATAATATGTTTTCTCTAGGGCTTATTGGCCTAGCATGAATTATAATATTGCACTGTACTGTACTCTATATTTTCCAAGTGACTGGCACTTTACACCAATCAAGTTATCAACTGCTGAAAAATACTTATAATTTGATATGGTATGATTGTAACCATAAAAGATCAGTGTGATAGTTTCAGGGAGGCTTTGGGGCTTGCCCAGAAATTCACGTTTCATAACATTCAACGCTCTTTTTTTTTTTTTTTTATGGTAACGTACAGTATAATAGTACAGCCCATCCTCCTAAAATGAAAGTGCTTATCGTAATGATTTTGTCAAAGGTACCAATATGTAGTAATGGATAACCAGAAACCTGACTTTCGTATTATTGAATTTGGACAAACCAGGAACTTTTTAATAGCATCAGAAATAAAAACCTTATCTAACCTAAGCTAACCTCTTCTAATACATCCAATACATGCTTGCTTGGGCCTAATATAATACATACTAGTATATGCTATACAGGGCCTATGAATATTTAAGTTTGGTTTTTAACTTTCTCTGAACTACAAAATTAATAGTACAAAATGTGGTTTACTGGTCACTACAAGTACTGTACAGTACTCTCATTTCAGGAGGATGGATTGAATAATAATAATATCACGTAGTCAACTCATTACAGTTCTAGTGCATTATGTAAGATATATCCATTTGTACATAGGGTGGCACAGTGAGTGGCACTGTAGTAGGGAAAGCGGTGGGGAACACAGTGGCAGGCACCAGCGTCACAACGTCAGGCAGCCAAGGCATTAGCACCTCCCACACTACCAAGCTGGTACCAATGACCATTGCATCACATCAGCAGCAACCTATCAAGCAAACCATTCAGGTACCTCAGAGTAACTAGGTCAATTTATAATTTAAGAAGTGAATGCTAATTTAACCCTTATGTTCCCTTATTCCTTGATCATCTTATAAAATAAAATACCTTTCGGTGTTTTCTTCAGCTCCTTTGATCTGCAGTTATTAAAGAACTAAGTATGGAGCCGTATTTTGAACTTGGATATATATTTTTTCTTTTTCCAGGGTTATGAATATTTTAGTCTGTAACCCTCCTTTTCTGATAATGTATTCTTATAGTAAAGAGCTCCCTGTAAATAAAACTTAAAATAGTTTACAGGATAGATTCTTGAATGCTACTTGGATAAGCATTCTATCTTGGGTAATACATAGGAGATTAGGAGGTCAGGTCACCAGCACTGGTCAACTCGTGATCAGCGACTTAGCCAAGCATTTCTAAGCAATTGACAGTTCGATCAAGCCATCATATCTGAAAAATATTGCCAATGTTGATTGCTATAAGGATCATCATAATTGTAATATAATTTCCCTATTTCTCACTTCAGTTGGTGGGGATTAATAATTTTGCTATATAATTTTTTTTATACTCAATTTAATGATGTATTTTAGGTAGTGTCAGCTGGCTCTACAGTGGTTGGTGGAGGTTCTGCAATCCGTGTGAGTGCCGGGGAGCGCTCGTCACCATCAACTTTAGCTCTACAAGCTGGAACAATGAAAGTAACTAACCCTGCCATACTGTCTCAAGTGGCAGCCCTACAAGGACAACCAATGTCTGTTGCTGTCAGAACTCCAACACAGAGTCCAGTCAGAATACAGACATCGGCCCTCCAAACTCAGCAGACAGCACAGACTCAACAACAGCAGCAACAACAGCAACAACAGAACCAACAACAGGGACAACAGCAGAGTGGCATTGGCCAGTAAATGAAAATACTGTAAAGGATCATTGCCATCTAAATATGCACTCTTTTTATTTCATTGGAAAGAATATATGCTGCTTACCTACTAGGCTTCAAAATGTCATTGTAGTAAAGATCTCTAAGTATATTTACAGCTGTAAGGCTGCAGTTTTATTTCATTTTTGGTTTTTAAATTTTTCTTATGCCTTTGTTTATTGCATTTATATTGCAGAAACTTTTTTTTATCTGGTTACTGGGTAATATTATTCAGCGTTACCCAAGTTAAAATTGGCAGTTGTGTCTACCACACTAGAACCTAGTCTAATAAACTTCTTGCTCAGGACATTTCCTTTATGCCATTAGTTGGATGTAAAATTTTTGAGAGATTAAATAACTTATACAAATGCTATGAGTTATCAATTTATATGCATTACATGAATGCATTCCTGGTGTCTCAGCTCCTCAAAGGCTATTTCATCATTTCCAGTGCTGCATAGTTGGCAGGAGAGACTAACCATTCAAATGGTATATGGTACATTTTATAATAAAGTCATACTGGGGGGGTTTCTTTGACACTACTCTGAAACATTGACACATTATCACATGTGGTTTTAAACTTTGAAACGATTTGTGATACATTAGGCCCACACCATTAAAAGTACCAGACAGTAAAAGACTGCCCAGCTCTTGTAATTACTAAACACCACTGTAAAACGATGATCCCACACCCACTTCGGAGGCAGGTCCTGAAATACTGGGCACGCATTTTAAAAATGTGTCACTTTTAACATCTTTTGTGTTAAGAAAAGTATGATCAGTCTTGGAACTTTGATCAAACATATACGCAAGCATTCCCAGTGAACACATGTGAGCATGCACACATGTACATACACAAACACTCCTCATTAACACATGCGAGCATGCACACATGTACATACACAAACACTTCTCATTAACACGTGTGAGCATGCACACATGTACATACGCAAACACTCCTCATTAACACGTGTGAGCATGCACACATGTACATACGCAAACACTCCTCATGCACACATGAACGCGCACACCACACACGCACAAACACAGAGGTGAGCATGCACATAAATCAAACACTCCCTATAAACACAGATGAGTATACATACACATAAAAGTCACATAAATTCATGCATGTATAAATAATCAAGCATTAAATTATTTACCGCTATGGATATACAAATTTTGTATGTGAATATAGTAATAAAACTAATCAATGCATGGGTGTCTATTGTGGTAATTTGAGGCTGAGAGCAGTAAACCCTAAAGCTTCAATGATGTCTTTATTCTCATGAATTACAATATCATATCCTTCATTTTTACCTAGGATTTTATATGTAGTAAAACAATATCTCTCTTTCTCCTCTTTCTCATATATATATATATATATATATATATATATATATATATATATCTATCTATCCATCCACTGCCTGAAATGGAGCGACTCGCAGAACCTAATAGGCCAAGTTGCCTAACAAGCTGAGTTTTCCTGAAATTACATACAGTATTTTTCTAAAAAAAAATTCTTACGGAATGATAAAGCTTTCATTATATTATATTTATATGAATTTTTTTGTTAAATTTGATTTACAATTAATGTAGAAATACTGTATGACCAAACCTAACTTAACTTACCCAAACCTGTTACAACCTAACCTAACTTAGCTAAGTCTCTAATTCATGTTCTTAATATATTATAACATTTAAAATAAATCAATTTAATTTTGTTTAATAACGACAATCACTCTGCCTGTTAGGCAAATTGGGTCTTGCTTATTATTAGGCCAATAGCACCTTCTAACTGTTAGATGTGTGTGTGTGTATGTATGTATGTGTGTGTGTATATATGTATGTATGTATGTATATATATATATATATATATATATATATATATATATATATATATATATATATATATATATATATATATATATATATATATATATATATATATATATATATATATATATACACACACATTATATTCTAGACCTTTTTTTTCTTCTCATTTCTTTACACAAATAAAATACATTTTAATTAATAAATGCAAAGTGAATGGTTAGGGGAACCTGTACAGTATTCAAAATAATATTGTATTTCGAAGACACTGTAATGATGTAAGTATTGTAACTTTGGCACTGATATTGTTCACCTGAGATCCATGATATGGCCAGCAGCTGGAGCTAGATGTTTCTCAGCTGTAGATAAATATGAAGGTCTATTACTAGTAAGGTTATATTTATAAATAAAATGCTAAAATAGAGAGGCTTTTTATTTTTGCCAAATATTTACTTGTTTTGAGGGACTGCTCAGTAGGTCTTGGAGCTTAGCTCTGGTGCTTTCAAGCTGAAGCCAAGTGAGAACCCGTTACAGCAGTCGAATGTGGTATATATGTGCTCCTGCCCCCACAAAGGATGCAACCTTCGATCTAATAACAGTACATAGGTATGACATCTTCCAAGCTCATGAGGCATTTACCTGTCATCTTCAATGAGGTGCTCCTAAAAATCACATGAGAGAAGCCCATGACATTACCCTAATAAGAGAAATGAATAAAAACACTTGGATATTAGACGAAACCCAAGATGTAAGAAGATTATAAATTCTTGAAATCCTTCACATAAAAGCTGAATAATCCACCATAAATACTCAAATAACAGAACTATTCACTCTACTCACCATGAGAGAGTAAGACCAGAATGTGAAGATGACAATGATGACGTCTCTGCCCAAACTGCCATGCCAACTACACCTGACTAATCTTTGTATAGGTTATTGACCCATGCCTCTTACCTTTACTCCTTATTCCTCACCTAACTTTATGTACTTGACCTCTCAGCAGTATAAATCCGATATGTTTTCTCCCGTCTTCTTATGGGCTATTCGTGCCCATGTCACCTCTGGGGTGGTTTACTCTTCATTAATCAATCAATCCTGTCTTCTCACTTGAGAATGAACCTTGTAGGTTCGAAATGTTGTGTAAATCAACCCATCCTCCTGCTTAGATAGTACTTTTTGTAAGTACCATCGTACAAATATTGACATACTAGGCAATTAGATAGTAGAATTTTGTACTATTCACTTAATTGAGTCTGGAAAAATTAAGTTAAAAAATTTAAATATTCCTAGACCTAGTATAGCACACATATAGGTTTGTCCAAATTCAATTGTACTGATTTCTACTTTCTAATTGTGTTGTACATCGGTATATGTACTATGGTCCCGTGGTGCTATTATAGCAGTCCCTGTGGTGTAGTGGTTAAGACACTCGCCTGGCATTTCGCGAGCGCTTTGTCCTGGGTTCGTATCTTGGCCGGGGAGAATTTACTGGGTATCAATCCTTAACTGTAACCTGTATACAGTATATATATTTATATATATATTATATATATGTACATATTATAGTATATGTCCTCGGATATCCTTATCTTCGACCAGTGCTACAGGTGAATTAGTGAATGAAATACTACCAGAATACCTAAGAGATTCCAGTGGGATTCATGATCCCAAATTCACGGAAGGAGCCAGCCAGAGGGACAATCTTGCCAACTTTAACAATCGACTGCAAACAGTCCAAATGGAATAGCCCCATAGCGGAGAACATTGCCACAGCAATGCTCGAGGCAGCTTCTGGGAAGGACAAAGTGTGTCTCCTAGCTGTTCAAGCTCCCCATGCTGGGGACTTCCTGTTGGTTGTCCCTAATACCGTCTTGGGTATCCGCCTGGACCATCGGGCCCTAAGTATTGGTGTTGCCTTGCCAACCCTATTTCCACCGAACACAGGTCTATCTGTGGCTCTGCGTCAGCAGACCAATACGGCAGCCATGGTCTCATCTGTCGTAGGTCACCGGGAAAGAATGCCAGATATGAAGCAGTCAATGACATCAAGAGAAGTTTGGCTACAGTTGGGTGTCTAGCACAAAGGGAACCTCATTTGTGCAGACCTGATAAGTCACAAACGCCCAGATGGAGTCATCCTGCAGCCATGGAGGGAAGGTAGACAGGTCGTATGGGACTACACATGTGTACATTGGTTGATACCTATCCATCTCGTAGTACAACTGAGGAAGGCGGGGTGGCCACCTTCAGGGAGACCCAGAAAACTAACAAGTACAGGGACCTAGAACATTGTTACAGGTTCGTGCAGATAGGCTCTGAGACCCTGAGCGTAAATGTGCACTTAAGTTCCTAAAGGAGGTGGGTGAGGAACTCATTAGGAAAATTAAAGACTCGAGAGCAGCCAGTTTCTTGTTCCAGCGCCTCAGTGTTGCGATCCAGAGAGGAAATGCTTGCTATATCTTGGGCAAGCACCCAACCTCTGAAGAGCTGGATGAGGTCTTCAAACAGTGATTGTTATATGTGTGTTTTCTGTAAAGTGTAGCACTGCAATAAAATTAATAATAATGAAAAAAAATTAGGGGTGATAGAAGAAAATATTAGTATTCGGTGAAAATCCACAAGGATTTTGTGGATTTTCAATCTGAATACTCTTTATTTTCTTCTTCGAGACTGTGGGTCCCTACAATTGCACCAGAGATAGTACCCCTGGTCTCTTTGCCACTCTTCATCCTATCTTCCCATTTTTTACTGCACTAAAACAACTGTATATAATAATACATGATTATGATTACGATACCAAAACCTTTAGAGGAACACAAAACACATTTCACACCTGACTATGGAAATCACATGGGGTCTCCATAAAGGCTAATATTTCTTAAAGCATTTAACTTAGGCCAACCCTGACCAATTAACCTATCTCCGTGATGTACCCCAGACCATTACCCCCTTTAAAGTTTGGGTGAGGCTAGCCCCAGTTGTCTAGAATTTAGAGAGACAATCAAACATTCTTTGTTAAAGACATAGAAAGAAGGGATACCCGGCTGGACCCAGGTCTCATTTTCCCCTCTTTTCACCCTTCCCCCCCCCCCTCACATCTATCTCTCCCCTTTTCCCCTCCTCTTGGTCATATTTTATCCCTCCCCTTATCCCCCACCAAGCTCTCACAAGCACAAGTGTTTCCTAAGGAAATAGAAGAACTCTCAGACCCCATCCAGGTACAATCCGGATCCAGGTATTCCCTCTCATCCTTCCCACCTCTTCTCCCTATCCCCCTTCTCTCGGAAAATTTATTACGAAGCACTGAAATAACTATGGGAACACAACTAATTGTTCATACTTGACTCCATGAAAATTGTATCAAGTGGGGTCTCAAAATGTAAATATTTCTTAAAGCACTTCACTTGGGTCGACCCCGACTGGCCTATGATATTCCACTACCCCACAAGCTTCATGTGTAAAAGTTGGGTGAGGCCCTTAGCGTCTGGCCTCCCAAGCAAATAAGCAAACATTATGTTATAGGTATAGATATGTGGCATAGCTACAATTGTTCATATGCATGGATTATTGAAATATATTTCCTTGTTAATGTTGTCTCGAGCAAGTAATAAAATCGGTTGAAATATCCAGTTGGCAGGCAGCATGGATTGATGTAAAGTTAACATTTACAGTCATGCTACTGAAATTAAGTTCATTATAATAGTTTTGAGAACCAAATTTATTTCGTTATTCATTATCAGAAAAAATCATTACGCGATAACTGGATAATGGCACCTTCTATATCATTAAAAAAGCTTGTAGAAATAGATAATCATGTATGTACAATAAATATAAATACGTGTACATATGTATATATATTTTACAATGTGATACAGTAGAAGAATTAACATAAATTAAGAGCTCAGAAATAATATGTGATGTGTACGAGAAGTTGGGCAAAGTGGCGAGGCAACACTGGCAGCCCAGGGTCTCCAGTGATCGTCACTTCAGTGTTCACTTGTAGACGACTGTGAAAGGATGTACGTCATGTATTGAGTGTAGCGTGTGCTTCGTTTGTGCCCCTTAACGTTTTAAGTCTCTCACGCTCATTATGACGGGGAGTAAGAATGGCAATGAGACCGAAACTAAATCGCCCAGAGAAAGTGGCGAGGACAGTGAAGACGAAAGTGAAATATTAGAGGAGAGTCCGTGTGGAAGATGGTCCAAGCGGCGACAGGAGGTAGGTAGAACACTGTTGTTGTACAGCACTCTAACAAACCTGCCGTAATGGTAGTGTTCTGAAGGGAGGCCTACACAGAGCACCATGTAGGGTGACGTGGGCGTGAGGCAGAGCGAGGGTGGCCTGTAGGAACAAAGGTGTGGTTGAAAGTTATGATCGTATGTCCGCCCGTCCGTGGCGTGACGCATCCCCAGGGCGGCCAACCTGGACCTCTCCACCACACACATACACATACATACATATACATTCATACATACACACACATACAGTGACACAACCCTGCCTTACCCCCGAGGTCCTCAGATGGTTCAGTACTGTTGTTATAAAGCTAAGAACTAGCCCTTGAGAGTGTGACAAGGATTTGATAGTGGGAGGCGTTTCATGTGTTGCTGTTGTTGGCAGGGTGCTGCTGCTGTTTCTGCTGCTGCTGCTGCTCATGTGCTGTAGTGTGGCTGTGATGACCAGACCCGCTTGCCTGCTCCCCTCGTTAACACAGCTCTTATCTCGTTATCATAATGCATGACCTTAACCAATAGGCGACGAACGGCTCTACCCAGATTTATAATTGGCACCACCAGTCTTATCAATAAACATTTAATAGTACTTGTCATTCATATACATGTATGAATAATGTATTCTAATGTTTATTGTCAATTGATAAAGGTTGCTATACAAGGTTGTAATGCGTGAACTTTATTCAGGCATCTGACCAATATTTCTCCAGTATTGATTATTTCCTCCAAAGTTAGGCCTATGATCTACTGGTCGATACATGCTCCATTCATATGTATACTGTAAAGTATATAATACGTTATTTATAATATAAGATGTGCTGATTTTATAGGCACTGCGACATATGTAACCTGGTTCAGCTGTTGAAAGTGATGGTCAGGTGACATTTATTAGAACAATATTGGGTTGACATTTCATGTCTTAATTTGATGTATATGTGATAGTGTTTACATGTTTCTAGCAGTGACGACAGACGTGCAGGAAAACACGTCCTCGTCTCTCACCCAGTTTTGCAGAAACTAACAGCAATAACCCACTGTTGAATCACAATCTTTAGTTAAACCTGATTTTATCTGATTTACCCTCGGGCCACTAATCTAGTGGCCTCGACGAGGACAGGAAGCTGGCGGCTTGTTGATGGCCCCCCCCCCATTTATTTGTGTTGATGTTTTCTAGGTATATTTAAAAAAAAAACAGTTCTGGCAGTTACGGTTTCGGCGGGTTGGCGTTTCCATGGGTTAATAATCCTGTGGGTGAAAAAGCATCTCCTATTCTCAGTCCTACATTGTGGCTTGTTGAGCTTGAAACCGTTGCTCCTTGTTTGTGTTATATCCGACCTTCTGAAGAAAATATCCGGATCAACATCCTCTTAACTTGTTCAGTATTTTAAAAGTTCCAGTGAGATCCGCCCTGTCATGCCTGATCATGCCTAAACGATAAAAATTATCTGCAATGAATTAATTTGCTTATTGTATAGGAACTGGGCAACTGACTGGTAATATGATGAGTACGACTTAAGTCTCATTTAGTTGCCAGTCATTGTCCTGAACTGACCCGACCTGAGGTTCACCTGGAGGAGAATTGGAATAGTTGGCCGTTCACCACATTTTGCCATTTTTATTATATTGACAATTAACCCACACAATAAATCTTCGACATTTATAATGTATTGTGGCGAGCTTCCAAGAAGAAGGGAAGGGAACTATCAAGGGAGAAAGTCAAGCCATCACGACACTATTGCGCTTGGAAGGGATCAGGATAAGGATTTCGGATGGGACGGAGGGAAGGAATGATGCCCAACCATTTGGGGGGTCGGGAATTAAACGCCGACCTATCCTGAGATTATCTTGAGATGATTTTGGAAATTCGGGGCTTAGCTTCCCCGCGGCCCTGTCCTCGACCAGACCTGCATGAAGCGTCACTCTGCCGTCCAGCCAAATACACCTGCACAACACCCCACGACACAGATGGGGTGTAGTGGGGAATGAAACGGACGAGGAAGACCGTAAGGAAGAGGATATAGTATCACGGATGGAAGAGTCTCAGGAAAATGAACTATCTAACAAGAGTGGCGGCGAACTTTATTAGTAACCCCCCCTCGGCAAGTCAAGTTTTCCCTGTATGCGTTCTAACAGAAAATTCGTTCCCTGATCAATTTTGTCACAAGAAGAATGTTGTGGTTGTAGCTGTTAAATGATACACAGTACACTAGAGGTGTAATCTGTATGATTATAGTTTGTACTGTATTAATATTCTCATTTTAGCCAATCAATTATGAGTGAATAAATTTAGCCCTAGCCGTGCCTGATCAACAAAAATAGGATAGAACAATTCCATATAAAATTTTTAAACCCAAAATGTAATACGTGCTGAAACACCTGGGTAGTCGAATCGTGTAACCGCAACGGATCGTCTTGATATATAAAATATGATGGCTAAGGCAGTGGTGAGTGGACCCACTTGTTTCAATACGTTACAGTATTGGCCGATAATTCATGGAATGTTCTATTGCCATCTGCAAACTTCGAGAAATATTGTGAAGAGCAAAACTCTTAGCTCATAAATTTGTTAAATAAAAAAAATAAGACCCCGACCTTAAGATTTACCAAGTTACGCGAATAGTAGAAGTACGATACTTTAATACAGTATTACTAATAATAAAACAAATAATGTTTATTCAGGAACAAGTACATACATACAAAATGAATTACAAACAATGTTGAATTTCTAGATATAGCTAGTATATACTATGCCTAGTCATTAATACGCACAGCGGTTCGGGTAAATCTAGCAAATGCTGTCAAATAGGAAAGGACTTGTACTAATAAATAATACCGTTAACTTTTAGAGTGATTACAGAAGAGTGGATTAAGCCTAATGTAAATATCCTACATTTAATAGCCTAAATTGTTTCACCGACAGAATCTATAAGAAAGGAGGACGGGTGAATGTGAAATAATTATATGCTGCGTTTAAAAAATAAAGGTGGTAAATCCTGAAACTATTTAGATAAAAGAGAAACAAACCAATACTCTATCTTATTAGGAATCGGTATCTTCAAATATGGATACGAAACGAAATTTATTTGGTTAGAAATGACACCGGCTTCAAGGTACTCTAGGCCTATGGCTTTGCCTGTTAGTCATTAAACTTGGATATTGTTATTTTAGTATTATAAACTGGATTTTCATTATTTTTTTGTTGAATTTCTTTACAGTATAGAATATAGAATAAAACTTAAAGGAAAAGTTTTCATTAAGAACGTTGAAGCAAATTCTGGGCAGAATACTAAATTGGGTTAGGTCTAGAGGGACGATTAACTTATAGAAAAAATAGCCAAAGTATAAAATGGAAATATAAATGGAATGCATTCTGAGTACCCAATGAGTACTGAGCAGCATATTGATTGATTGATGAAGATTAAGCCACCCAAGAGGTGGCACGGGCATGAATAGCCCGTAAGTGGTGGCCCTTTTGAGCCATTACCAGTATCAAGAGCTGATACTGGAGATCTGTGGAGGCGCGACTGCACCCTGCGTGACGAGAGATGTCTCCCGGACCAAGTGGTGACCAGATGGTGAGCAGCATATGAACAGCATAGCTATATGTACCATCGGGTTCTGTTCTGTGGTCCCCAATATTCATAATACCGTAGAGCTACCTTACCTTGCTATGATTTTGGGGTTAAACGTCCCCGCGGCCCGGTCCCCGACCAGGCGTCACAAGAACACACACAAGAACAAAGGCAACCGCAGAAGGCCCATTGGCCCATACGCGGCAGCTCCTATCTATAACCACCCAATCCCACTCATATACTTGTCTAACCCGCGCTTGAAACAATAGGGGGACCCCACCTTCACCACGTTACGCGGTAATTTGTTCCACAAATCAACAACCTTGTTACCGAACCAGTATTTACCCAAGTCTTTCCTAAATCTAAACTTATCCAATTAACCCAAGAAAAGCCTCCTGGTTACTAGACTGGTCAACCAGGCGTTGGACGAGGCTGCTCGCAGTTTGACGTATGAATCACAGCCTGGTTGATCAATGATGATCAACACATTGATGAACACATCCTTTGAATGTGTTCATCGACTTCTCTCTTGAACACTGTGAGGGGTCGGCCAGTTATGCCCCTTGTGTGTAGTGGAAGCGTGTTGAATAGTCTCGAGCCTCTGATGTTGATGAAGTTTTCTCTAGGAGTACTTATTGCACCTGGTCTCATATGATGTTAATTGTGTGCAGATTTGGGACCAGCCCCTCAGATATTTTCCACGCCACGTAATATGCCGCAGGCGCTCTAGAGAATACCTATTTAGGCATTTTAGTGGGTCCCAATAGTTTAGATGTTTTATTGAATGGATTCCAGAAGTAAAGGACCTCTCCACGCTCTATGGTTTTACTGCGTTTTGTACGTCAAAAGCCAAGTCTGGTCACAAAAGCCAAATCACGGCATAGCCAACATATAAATTTCGTCCTTTTGGTATAGGATGAGAATAGTTACTGCATCTGCGTTGTATTCCTCCCACGTTGGTGGTATTGTTTCATGGCAGTGAAATACATTGGATACAGTCTTGGATGACATGTTTTGTAACATTACCTGCATGATGAGGTTCTAGGAGTTCTTCTATTCCCCAAGCCCGGCCCGATGCCAGGCTTGACTTGTGAGAGGAAGAGATAGAAGAACATTAGAACATAAGGATCTTATTAAGCTTACACATTCATTATTCATTTCTTCCCTCCTTTTGAAGTGAGAGGATTAATTCATTAACTACCTCGCCTCTCATTAATCTAATCGCCGAGACTTCATTTATCTCTGAAATTCTATCCCCAATACTTAAAGTTTAATCATATTAGCTCAGTAATAGTGTCCTTGGCATCCCTAGATTATTCTCATGGCTTCATATTGTACCTTCAACTTGTTTAGTCAATCTTTACCAAAACAAGAAATGACAGGGGCAGCATGATCAATAAGAGATCTCACAGTATGCCATGTAATTACCATTGGAATGTGAAATGTAAAATATGATTAATAATTGTGTACTGTATGGGTTTGTGAGCCCCTTGAGGGGCCTTAAATAGACGAGGGTATAAATAGCCTAAGCTACTCAATCCTTTTGGGATGTACCTTAAGGTCACCCTGAGGTTACCTTGTATTTATTTTTTTCAATAAACTTATTTGAATTTGAACCTGGTTGGTGGTCTGGGTAACGGAAGAGTCACAGCCTGGTTAATCAGGTCTTCTTTGGAGGTATTTATAACACTGTAAGAGGCCGGGCAGTTATGCCCCATATCTAGCTGGAGGGTCTTTTAGTTTAGTTTCGGGCTTTTGATGATGTCTCTCAGCGTACATAATATACGTCTGTTTTTCAATGGGGTCTATTCTGCACATCCTACCATGCCTTCTGATCTCGTTTGATGATATTTTCGTGTACAGATTTTGAACCACTCCCTCAAATATTTTCAAAGCGTAAATTATTATATATCTTCCGCTATTTTCGTGTGCAGATTTTGAACCACTCCCTCAAATATTTTCGATTGATTGATGAAGATTAAGCCACCCAAAAGATGGCACGGGCATGAATAGCCCATAAGTGGTGGCCGTTTTGAGCCATTACCAGTATCAAGAGCTGATACTGGAGATCTGTGGAGGTGCGACTGCACCCTGCGTGACGGGAGATGTCTCCCGTGAAATAATATTTTCAAAGTGTAAATTATTATATATCTTCCGCCTGCGCTCTAGAGAATACAAATTTAAACATTTGAATGGGTACCAATAATTTTGATGTTTTATTAAGAACATAAGAACAAAGGTAACTGCAGAAGGCCTATTGGCCCATACGAGGCATCTCCTATTTATAACCACCCAATCCCACTCATATATACATGTCCAACCCATGTTTGAAACAATCGAGGGAACCCTACCTCCACCACGTTACCCGGTAACTGGTTCCACAAATCAACAACCCTGTTACCTAACCAGTATTTACCCAAGTTTTATCTAAATCTAAACTTATCCAATTTATACCCATTGTTTCGTGTTCTGTCTTGTGTTGATAATTTTAATACCCCTTTGTTATGTCCATTCATCCACTTGTAAACCTCTATCATGTCACCCCTAACTCTTCGCCTTTCTAGTGAATGCAATTTAAGCTTTGTTAATTTGAAAGATTTTCTTTCTTCATTTGAAAGATTTCTAATTTGGGGAATTAACTTTGTCATTCTACGCTGGACATGTTCAAGTGAATTTATATCTATTCTATAGTACGGCGACCAAAGCTGAACTGCATAATCTAAATGGGGCTTAACCAAAGCAAGATATAGCTGAAGAACACCACCAGGTGTCTTGTTTCTAACGCTTCGATTAATAAATCCCAGTGTCCTATTTGCCTTATTATGGACATTCATGCATTGATCCTTTGGTTTTAAATTCTTACTAATCATAACTCCCAGATCGCTTTCCCAATCCGAGTTAGCAATCTCAACACCATCTAAGAACATAAGAACAAAGGCAACTGCAGAAGGCCTATTGGCCCATACGAGGCAGCTCCTATTTATAACCACCCAATCCCACTCATATACATGTCCAACCCATGCTTGAAACAATCGAGGGACCCCACCTCCACCTCTAGCTCGTATCTTGTAACTCTATCATCATTACCTAGCCTGAAAACTTTACATTTATCAGCATTAAACTGCATCTGTCAATCTTTTGACCATTTCAGAACCCTATTTAGATCAACTTGAAGTGATAGTGAGTTGTCTTCCGTGTTAATTTCCCCACCGATTTTTGTATCATCGGCAAATTTGCAAATGTTGCTACTCAAACCTGAATCTAAATCGTTTATATATATTATAAACGACAGAGGTCCCAAGACAGAGCCTTGAGGAACTCCACTTACATTTTCCCACTCTGACTTAACCCCATTTATACTAACTCTGTTTTCTTTGGTATAGCCATGTCTTAATCCAACAAAATATAGCACCCCCAATACCATGAGCCTCTATCTTTTTAATCAGTCTTTCATGTGGCACTGTATCAAAAGCTTTGCTAAAGTCAAGGTACACAACATCGTAAACCTTACCACTATCAACAGCTTACCACTAGCAGCAGCTTACCACTATCAACAGCTTACCACTATGAGTGGATTCTAACGAAGGATCTTTGCACGCTCTCCAGGTCAGCAATTTCTCCAGCTTTGAATGGGGCTGCTGTTATGCAACAGTATATTTATCTAGAGAGTACTGTGTCTTGAAAAATATCGTCACTGGTATGGCATCCCTTGTTTGAAAGGTTCTTGTTATTCAACCTGTCATTTTCTTCTTTTGCAGTTGGGACAGTTATTTTTTTTGTAGGTATG
This sequence comes from Procambarus clarkii, assembly GCF_040958095.1. Taxonomy (NCBI): domain Eukaryota; kingdom Metazoa; phylum Arthropoda; class Malacostraca; order Decapoda; family Cambaridae; genus Procambarus; species Procambarus clarkii. Next base: position 16,466,146 of record NC_091237.1, on the reverse strand, counting down.
AGCAAAATCCGGATTGGGGTTTTAAATAAATTTATTAATTATTATTTTAACATTACATTTTACATGACGTTAATGTAATTACTTGTCCAAATTATGTCTATAATTCAATAATTAATCATATAATAGACAACGTTGAAGCAAGTAAAACAGAAATCACAATAGCGTGATGCATCAAATGAACAAATCCACACGGGCCCTCGTCACGACCCTTGTGGATTTGTTCATTTGGAGCAAATAATTGTCCAAATTATTTACATAATTAATTAATGAATTTAACATTACTATGATTAGTAGTAGGAAACATAAGTCGTATGATAAAACTTAACGTTGAATAACTGGAAGAAAATGTAAATGAGAACAAACTTCGTGAATGAGTTTAGGCTTGAAAAATAAAATAGGAATTGCCAATTGGTTGTCCAAAAGTGGGCGCAGTGGAATAGTATGGTCTAGGAGAATAAGGGAAGGGCGCAGACCCAGCTCAGGAAGTGTAGATGTGAAGCAAGTGACGACCAGATGAGACATAATAGTAAGGTGGGGTACACGATGGTGGTTCCGGCGTATGCAGTATGTACCAGCCTGTATGCATTAAACCAGCATGTATGCAGGTTCCTGTATGCATTAAACCAGCCTGTATGCATTAAACCAGCCTGTATGCATTAAACCAGCCTGTATGCATTAAACCAGCCTGTATGCATTAAACCAGCCTGTATGCATTAAACCAGCCTGTATGCATTAAACCAGCATGTATGCATTACACCCGTTTGTATGCATTTTATTATTTTATTTTATTTTATTTTATTTATGCATATACAAGAATGTACATAAGGAATGTGAGGATACAAATATGGTAATTACAGTCTTGTAAAGCCACTAGCACGCGCAGCGTTTCGGGCAGGTCCTTAATCTAAGAAAATTTTAAGGAGGTAAATACTTGCAAAATTTATAGACAAAAAAATGTTAACAGATTACATGGAATGAAAAAAAAAGATGAGAGAAAATTATAGGTACAGTATATTAAAGCAAATAGGTAGCTATGATTGATTGCAATGACAGCTTAAAATGGTAGTTGACAACAAATTGGTAGGCACAATACAGCAGAAACAATATAAGATTGATTGCAATGACAGCTTGAATGGTAGTTGACAAAAATTGGTAGTCACAATACAGCATATGGCTAGCACATAAAAGAAGACAGCAATGAGCACAATGATAAGGTTGTTTGATATTACATAAAAATTAGGAGATTGGGTAACACTAGGTACAGAGCAAATTTAAAGCTCAGTGTAGGAAACTAAATAGATGAAGTTAGGTACTTTTTGGTTTTGCTTTTAAATAAGGCAAAAGTTTTACAGTTTTTCAATTCACTAGGGAGTGAGTTCCATAGACTAGGTCCCTTAATTTGCATAGAGTGTTTACACAGATTAAGTTTGACCCTGGGGATATCAAAGAGATATTTATTTCTGGTGTGGTGATAATGGGTCCTATTACATCTGTGCATTACAGCTGCCTGAATGTCCAGGCCTCCTAGTTGCTGGACTGGTCAACCAGAGTGTTGCACGCGGCTGCTCGCAGCCTGATGTATGAATCACTTAGATGTTTTACTGATTGGATTTTAGCAGTAAACGCTTGCTGCTAGATTTTAGCTGTAAACGATTCCATCGTTTTCATCAAATCAGTCTCTATTGAGGAAAACGTGAGTCTCAAATGTATGACACACTTCCATAAACCATAAGTTATATTTAACCAAAGTACTCTTCCTCGTGAAGGATGAGAACCTTAGCTGGTTCTTGCCTTGACTGGTGGTGTTGTTTGTTGTTATAGATTCAGCTACTTGGAACAAGTAGTCCCATACCAACTGCTTGCCATTCTTCCAGGGGTTCACTGTGATACCATTAGGGCGACCAATAACAGTATCAGAGTTACGGGGCATTAGGTAAGGGGTTCTCTTTCAGCTGGGCATCCAACTGTGGTGAGGCTCCTCTTGATGATGCTGTTAACTTCACTGCCTCGAGTACCATCCCCCTGTGCTTTGGCAGAGTAGGCCATGGTGGCTGTACCTGTCAGTCACCACCTCGCCGCAAATACACCCATATCTGGTGTGGATTGGGGCAGGAAGGTGGAGGGCCACAGCAGTTCGGAGGGCGTGTGGTGTGAGACAATTGCCAGTTGCCGACATTGGGGTTGCTAACAGGAAATCCCCTGCATGTGGCGCTGCTACTGCTGTGAGGCGAGCAATGTCGTGTTGTGTTGTTGCAGCACCCAGGCACTCTGCAGCAACTTGGTCTACAATGGGGCCATCCCAACTGGATTGCTTGTGGGTTTTTGAGGATGGTGGTTGAGGTGATGGGGAGTGGCCCATTCGGTGGCACAGTGTAAAATTGGGATCGTGTACACCTGCCAGCTGATGTAAGTAGGCAGGTAGAGTTTCCTTCGCAAGGTCGTCGGATGCCAATGAGGAGGACAGGAAGGCTGGAACAGCGATTTGCGTTGCTGTTCGAACTCCGAGGCCCCCAAGTCATACTGGAAGAGAGGCTTGTTTCTACTGTAGGTCATATATATATATATATATATATATATATATATATATATATATATATATATATATATATATATATATATATATATATATATATATATATATATATATATATTTTCATTCTGGGGTGTGAGTTTTCAGTTGCATATAGTCCTGGGGACCATTCAGGCTTGTTCGCATATATATATATATATATATATTATATATATATATATATATATATATATATATATATATATATATATATAATGTCGTGCCTAGTAGCCAGAACGCACTTCTCAGCCTACTATGCAAGGCTCGATTTGCCTAATAAGCCAAGTTTTCCTGAATTAACATATTTTCTCTAATTTTTTTCTTATGAAATGATAAAGCTACCCATTTCATTATATATGAGATCAATTTTTTTTTATTGGAGTTAAAATTAACGTAGATATATGACCAAACCTAACCAACCCTCCCTAACCTAACCTAACCTATCTTTATAGGTTAGGTTAGGTAGCAGAAAAAGTTAGGTTAGGTTAGGTAGCAGAAAAAGTTAGGTTAGGTTAGGTAGGTTAGGTAGTCGAAAAAAAATTAATTCATGAAAACTTGGCTTATTAGGCAAATCGGGCCATGCATAGTAGGCTGAGAAGTGCGTTCTGGCTACTAGGTACGACATATATATATATATATATATATATATATATATATATATATATATAATCGTTGTGTGTAAGCATGAGGCTGTACGGATTAAGATATTAAGGTGTTGTGGCGTGTGAGGTGTCATTAAAGGTGGAACACGATGGCGGCGAGCTGGGGGCAGCATGAGACATTCGGGTACACGTGCACCGGCCTGCCTGCTTCTCCCACGCCCAAATCAATAGAGATATGCAACCTCCGGCCAACGCCACCTCGGCAGCCTTGTGTCCCACTCTAATACGGCTCAACCTCGCCGCCGCCCCGGGGAAGGCTTCCGCCGAGGGCAAGGAGTACAGTGTTGTGGCGGCTTCTTGTAGTACTCACAAGTACATCCGGCCACACTGTTCACTGCCCCGCCCCTAGTAAACCAATTCTGTATGAATTGTAGATGAGAGTACGAGAAGTTATGCATGTGCTTAACTGTCTGATCAGGAAGCTGATAGGTAACGCTAGCGTCCCTGTATTGCCTGGGTTAGTGCTCACGTGATACACACGACTTTGCCCATTTTTGTGCGCCTTTCTCTGTACGTATGGGGAGGGGGGGGGACAGCGTGGCGTTTTATTCTGCCAGTCTTATCGTCCAGTACCAACGAAGTTTCTTTATCGGACAAATCATGAATATCTTTATGATATTGTCCGAAAATCTCTACACATTATACCTTATTACAAGACCTCAACTGTAATTACATTTTACGTACATTCGCCACCAATGGCCGACTTCGAAAAATAGTTTCGAATAATTAGGCCTCTTGAGATATTTTGTATTCACGCGTGTGGCATCCGTGTTTAAATGGACATTAATATAAGTTGTTGATGCTTTGAATGTTTACGTTCATCCGGTAAATACTATTTTTGTTACCTTTTTATATTTTTTAGATATCTTTGCAAAGTCAGAGTTGCTTCCGTACAACAAGTCAGATTGGCGTTGATTCTTTCCCACTCATGGGCTATGGATTTAAAATGACAGCTCCAGTGTGATAGATATTAAGGCATCTCTGTTCTCTTTGTAAACCAGTTTAGTTTTTATAACAAGTCGATGGCGGTATATTTACACTTCAAAAGCTATATTAAAACCAACGACCCTCCAGCCCATACCTCATATTGAGGATGAAAGTCCCCGTCATATTGTCTCTGACCAGTCCTAATGGTTGATGTTTGGGTCAGCTTGGTAGACGTCACCACAGTACCCCAATCAGGAGTTACAGCATGATCTCATTCTAAAAATTCTTGAATATTTTAGTAGATGCCTCGTTATGTTTCCAATATTACAAAGTGCTTTTTATGTATATTTATAAGAACGTCATTTTGGTTCTTTGCCTTTGCGGATCAGCGATGTTCAAGGCTGGCCACACAGACGCTGTGCTCTCTCCAGTACGATGCTCCATAGAAGTTTTGCTGGTCGCTTTGAAGAGGTCACACTCCGCGTGACCTCCGCGTCCGACACCTTGTTATCGCTTTCGCTCTCGCTATCACACATGTAGCCTTCTTCGGAGTTGTTTCAGTGCAGATTAAGAATACATTTTCTGAGATTTGGGGAAGAGAAGGAAGCAGCAGGGAGGAAAAGAGGAAGGATGTGACTGGAGAGACATCATGGGGAGAGAGAGATATGCCCATTAAATTTAGATGGAAGCTGTACAATTGTCTTTTAGAACACTTTTTGCACATATATTAATGGAGCTATTTTGCACATTTTGCTGTCTTGTGACCACTACTTTATCAGCCAGATGCAACAGCCATTCATTCCACAAAGAGTGGCATGAGCACACGGGCTCCCCATGTAATCGCCCAATTGTGACTGCAAGATTGAGCTTGCAGTGGGCTCTTTGTGCATGGGTGATGGAACTTTCACAAATGACAACACAGACATTATTTAAATATGAGGTTGCAGTACAAATCAGTTTTCAGTGAACCCCCTGAACACATTAAAAACCAATGATTCAAGCAAATACTTTATGAATGTATTAACATCGAACAATAACCCCACTGGACTTTGAAGTAGCCATAGACAGCATCCCCCATGCACTTGGCACTAGAGCTGGTTTCTTGGAATTCTATTTTCATCAAGAATTGCCCCCCCCCCCAAAAAAAAAAAAAAAAACTATCACAGGTGTTAAACGTGTTTTGGAGACGGAGTCAAGATACCGGTGTTGTCCCTGGCATAACAGCGGAGGTAGTAAAGGAGGTGCTCATAATTGACCAATAGCTCTAGCATTACACATTCAAATCTTTGAAAGAGTGCTACAAGTAAGATCACAACAGGTGAGATCCTGTCTCTCTCACTCATGCTAGACCACTATGACATGGCCTTAGATATCATGGAAGACAAGAAAAGCTCTAATGGAATATACACAGAATTTCAGAAGCTTCTGACATTATAATCATTTGTTATTGCACACAGTGCGCGCAAAAAAAAGTTACTGGCTAAGTAGGGAGCTGGATCTTCAATTTCCAAACGAACAGAACCCAGAGTGTAAAAAGTTCAACAAAGTAAAATCTGGATCATCCACTGTGTAACGCTTAGTCCCCCAAGAGTACTGTGCTTGCTCCGGCACTTATTCTCAACCTCATATCAGACATAGACAAGGATCTAAACTATAGTACTGTATCATGCTTTGCAGATGACTGGTATTTTCATGAGAGTAGACAATAGAGGACACAGCAAACCTCCAATATGGCATTACCTGGATCCCTGGAGCATACCTGGAGAGAGTTCTGTGAGTTCTACTCCCCGAGCCCGGCCCGAGGCCAGGCTCGATTTGTGACAACTTAGTCCAACAGGCTGTTGCTTGAAGCGGCCCGCATGCCCACATATCCACAACAACCTGGCTGCTCTGGCACTTCTAGCAAGAAATTATCTAAGTGCCTCTTGAATACATCCACCTTTGTTCCGGCAAGATTTCTAACGCTTGCTGGGAGGATGTTGAACAACTGTGGACCTATGATGTTAAGGCAGTGTTCTCTGACTGTTCCTATGGCACCTCTACTCCTCACTGGTTCTATTCTGCATTTCCTTCCGTATCTTTCGCTCCAGTATGTTGTTGTTATACTGTGGAAATTTGGGACCTGGCCTTCAAGTATCTTCCATGTATATATTATTTTATACCTTTCTTGTTGCCTTTCCAAAGAGTACATTGAGAGTTTTGAACTTACATGACCGGTTGGATAACAAGAATCTTTCGAACACGAAATGCCATACCAATGATACTTTTTAAGACACTAGTGTTGTCTAGGGTGGAATATTGTTGTACATTAACAGCCCCATTCAAGCCTGGAGTATATGCTAATCCGGAGAACCTGCAAAAGTCTTTTACTCCCCGAATAAACTCAAACATCTAAATTATTGTGACCGCTAAAAAAATTTAACTTATATTCTCTAGAGCGCAAGTGAAAGAAATAATAATTATATTCTCTAGAGAGCAGGTGAAAGAAAGAAATAATAATTTACAATTGGGAAATTTCAGAGACCGATTCCAAATCTGCACACAGAAATAACACCATATGAGACCAGAAGGCATGACATTCTGCACATCCTGCACATGTCAGGATGTGCAGAATACCATCCTGCACAAGGCAGGATGTGCAGAATACCTCCTTCTCCTCCTCTCTCCCCACCCCCTCTCTTCACCCCCCCCCCCCCTTCGTTGAACAGCAGAGGTGCAATAGGTACGCGGAAAGATAACGCTTATCAACATTAACGGCTCAAGATTGTCCAAGGCTTAACGTGAGTCATACGTCAGGCTGCAAGCAGCTGCGTCCACCAATCTGGTTGACCACACTACCAACCATGAGGCCTGGTCAGAGACCGGGGCGCGGGGAAGTTGGTCCCCGAAACCACCTGTTGGTGGTCAGCTACCTGGTCAACAGATAATTGTTAGTGTTGTCTGAATATTACAGCGGCTGTTATAGTGAAGTCTATCGAGTATAGTGATGTCTGGCTATTATCGTGATTATTATTATTATGTCTGGCTATTATTATTATGGTTGTGACGGAAGAAAGTGTTTTATGTAATTTTGTTACCGTTGTATTGGCTAGTGTTGGTTGTGTCAGCGTAGTGGCGGCTTCACCTTCCTGTTTTGGCGGTCATTCCTTGTTGATATATGCTAGGATATAAAAGCGAATTGCTGAAGTTCTAACGTTAGCAATTGGAGCTGGTTGGTCCTTACTTGCTGGCCTCCCATAATAGTAAAGACGGTCTTGTTATCTCCAAGATATGTGGAGGTACGGGGAATCTAAACTTACTTATCCTCATTTACGTTCCAGACAACAGTGTCATAAAAACTTTAAACAAATGTGACCATGGTTACTTGGTCAGAGACCGGGTCGCGGGGACGGTCAGTAATGCGCTTATTTTTAGAGGGAAAGTGTTGAAAATTTTTGGGCACTTTGATGTAACATACCTTACCTTGAGGTTACCTTGAGGTGCTTCCGTGGCTCAGCGGCCCCGCGGCCCGGTCGTCGACCAGGCCTCCTTGTTGCTGGAGGCCTGGTCGACGACCGGGCCGCGGGAACGCTGAGCCCCGGAAGCACCTCAAGGTTACCTTACCTTAGGTATGTATAAAAGGTAAGGTATGTCACATGAAAGTGCCCAAGAATTTTCAACACTTTCCCTCTACCTGTTGCAGCTGTTTTTCAACAGGGATAATTTGCACATCCTGCCATGCCTCCCGATCTCAGTGGAGCTATTTCCGTGTGCAGATCTGAAACCAGTCCCTATTTTCCAAGTGTAAATTATTATGTATACAGCATCTCGACTGCGCTTTAGAGAATACAGGTTTAACATTTTTCAGTTCTGTCAATAATTTAGATGTTGTATGGAGTTTATTTAGGCAGGGAAAAATCTTTGCACATTCTCCAGATCAGTAATATCTCCAGCTTTGAATGGGGCTGTTAGTGGGCAACAATATTCCACCCTAGAGAGCACTAGCGTCTTACAAAAGTATCATAGCTTTGCCATCTCTTGTGTGAAAGGTTCTTATTACCCAGCATGTAATTTTTTTCAGATGTGACAGCAAAAAAAAAAAGCTACTGAGTGTTCTTTAAAAGTAAAGTCTTCCAACATGATTACTTGATTACTCCCAAATCTATTATTTGTTTTTTAAACTGACTTTTACAATGCCGTTTACATGCCAAGAGTGTATTGTAAATTTGTATTTTACTTCATTTTTGTGAACGAGAAAATATTTAAAGGTTGAGAGAAGGACTGAATATGCTTTAATTATATCCTTGCTACCATAAGCAGGTCCATTCTGAGGGATAAAATGAAGGCCCGCCACTGGTGAGTGCTGCGACAGTGTCCGTTCAACTGGAATTAGACACATGGGGTCACAACTTCTTTAATTTAATCAGGTGTGGCTGGAAGGTGAGAATATTTCTTTAATAGGCTTCGGCGAACAGCTACTTGTTTGTTGTGGCGGATGTGTAGAGCTGCAAGTACTACACAAGTATTCTTCAGTACTTAACAGCGTTTGTGCACATTTTGGGATGTTTCTTTCAAGTGCTATTTAAGATTTGCGAAGGTTAACTTCGTTCTAGCTCTTGATACACTGTGTAACCTTTCATATAGTCTTGTGTAGCTGCATAAATGCATATGTACTTGTAGTCCGGCGAACGCTTTGATCACATTTTGTTTCCAAATTTGGAAGGGGAGGGTATGGCTTAAGCCAAATAGTATATCAGACATTAGTGTGTTCCAACTAATGCTAGGCTTGCCACACCGGAAATTTCAAGTCCGGCTGTGGGGGGGGGGGGAGTTGCCGACGTGGCAAAGTTAGTGGTTATTAATACATACACACACACACACACACACACACACACACACACACACACACACACACACACACACACACACACACACACACACACACACACACACACACACACACACACACACACACACACACACACACACACACACACACACACACACACACACACACACACACACACACACACACACACACACACACACACACACACACACACACACACACACACACACACACACACACACACACACACACACACACACACACACACACACACACACACACACACACACACACACACACACACACACACACACACACACACACACACACACACACACACACACACACACACACACACACACACACACACACACACACACACACACACACACACACACACACACACACACACACACACACACACACACACACACACACACACACACACACACACACACACACACACACACACACACACACACACACACACACACACACACACACACACACACACACACACACACACACACACACACACACACACACACACACACACACACACACACACACACACACACACACACAAAACCCAGCTGTGATTGTAGTGTGATCTGCACAGCCAGATCATAATTACAGTGCGAGCAGTCATGTACTTACCCCATCAGTATCTACGGAGGAGTAAGCATACCCTGTCTACTACCCTTGTATCTGTTGCGTTATAATTTAACTACTCGGACGGTCGCATTCTTTGTCGATTTAGTGCATTTCACTTGTTTACCACTCTTACAGGGTACAAGTATTTCCCTATATTTCTTGACTCATTTGCTATTCCAGCTTTAAAAAGACTGGTAGGGTAAGGTAATGGGTGTCCACCTTGTCTGTTCTTCTCAGTGTCTTGTATGTTGTGATCATATCCCCTTTGTTTCTTGTATCGTCTAGGATTCAGAGATACAGTTCCCGATGCTCGTACCCACTTAGCTCTGCCACCATTCTTGCTGCAACCTCTGTACTTTCTCAAATGTGGCACCCTGGATGGGAAGGCTAGCACAAGGGAACGTAACAGCTCATTGAGGGTCCAGGAATGCTCTCTTACAATCTTGTTAATTAATTGACTGCAATAGACAAAATGCAATATTCCTATACACAGACAAAATTTATGTATATCGAATCATTGCCTCCTCTTTGTTTTTCTTCGCTGAAGCGAAATAATATATATTTTGTTTGCACCGGACTGAAAATTAAAAACCTTCTATTACTGTGTATATATTTTTTATAAACTAAATTATTATTGTGTTTATTATAAACAAAAGGGTTTCTTCTGGTGAATTAACCGCATTAATAAATAAGCAATAATTATGTGGCGTTCTGAAGGTGTGGTTGGAATATTATATTAAATATCGCTCAAGGAAGGACCTTGTACACGGGATGAAGGTGTTCGCGGGGGTGATGAGAGATGCTAGAGAAGCGTGTCTTGACACAACATTTTGACACTGGCATAGTGACACCAGTGGTTACTATCGCCATAAAGTTGAGTGTGTGAGAGGCAGCGAGTGAGTGGTTAAATGCCTAACTTAACGTCAAATTTCAGTTTTTATCACTTTTATGAGACCAGGGAACTTGTTTGTTCTTGTATTTCGACCCGAGCTCAAGGACGTCTGTGTCATAATGTATGTGACGTATCGTACGCCTGGCTGGCTGCCACATCACTTCCTAAATCTAAGTCTGGATGAAACTTGTACAGTTTTGGGAGTTGCAACATTTTTCCCAAAACAAGTGAGCATATTGTTTATATTTTACACCCAAGAGATCTGTTTGTTGACATTAATAGGCCATTACCGTCTTTTTTGAATATTGACACAGCCTTGAAACATTTTTTTCAATTACAAAAGTTAAGTCTTGACCGAGACGTAAACAGTTGTACGTGTCTTGAGTAAATATTTGTAATGCATCAGCTGGAAATAATGTGTTACGTTCACAAGAGAACCTTGTATTTTGTTTGTATTATCTGTATTCTAGAGCTGCATTTTAAATATAAGTTTATAAAATTGTTAGTTTTGTGTAAATTTTTACTTTGAATCACACATGTGAATCATAGGCATTTACTTATTCGGTACACTGAAATGAATTGTGTATGGTAATTTGCTCTGGCGGAAGTGTGACAGCATTCTTAGTTACCTTTCTTTTTCACAGAACCGAAAATTCTAAGAATCTACCATTCTTTCCTAACCTCCTGTCCATTTACCTGCACTCGTTGCCTATTCATTCACTATGACGTAATAAAATCAGAGTCGCCACTGAGTAGGTGTGTTTGAGCTAGTGATTTGTTTGTAAAATCGACAAACCGTAAAATCGAATGCTAGTACTGATTAGGCAAACTTGTATGTTAATTTTGTAAATAAAGATGCTGATAAGTCAATAAACAAAAATTATTTTCATTGCGCTTTTGTTAAAAATCAGTTTGGTTGGCCTGTCACATTGGTGGTGCTGGGATCAAGATGCAAGGTGGGCCCCCTAGACCACTTTTCTGATTGGCATCTGTCAGATGACGCGTGTGTGCGTATATGAGAGGGAAGGGGAAGTGGGTCCCTGTGCATCGTGCCAGGGCACGAGTGAAGGGGAGTTTAGAGGGAGGGGGGGATGTGATAGTGTCACGCGGTGGACCAACATTGTCCTTGGTTTAGTCCTCTCTTTCCATCTCCTCCAATCATTATACTTTCTACCTTAACCATCTTCACTCTTCAACCCTCCTTCACAGTAAAGTAGAGGTACACATGACTTTGTAATCTAGGTGTACACAAGCCCCACTAAGCCATGTGTACAGCTAACCTCCGTAATCTCTATATAAACGGCCAAAGTAATCTGTATGTACACACGACCCGTGGATGTTATTCAGATATGCATACGACCTCTGTAATCTAGATGGGTTCGTCACCACAATATTCTAGGCGTACACACAACCGTAGGCCTAATCTAGATGAACATTTGATCCCAGTGATCTAGATGTACACATGCCCCAAAATCTTCTATATGCATAATACAGATTATTGTGCATAATATATTATGCACATAATCATTGTGCCATGTTTAGGTGTTTTAAAATAACCAAGTGCGTTAATGATCGCTCATGTCATTGTTTTTATTTGGACGTGTTTACTGGGATTTGAGCTCCAGCTCCTGGGACCCGTCCTGAATCAGTCGTTTGGCTCGATGACTTCCAACCCTCTTGTGTTTAATCATATCTACATGTAAAAATACGTATGGAGTTGGCCTCATTCCTCCGGCTCACTACCCGCGCACTTCAGTACTTCCTTATGTACGCACCTGGATGGGTTCTAAGGGTTCAGCACTAGCTCCTGGGCCTCGTCTTACTTCCCGTCGGTTGTCTTGTATAGTGACTTCTTACCCTGGTTGACCAGTCCAGTAACGAGGCCTGGGAGATCGGACCGCGGGGATGTTGAGCCCTGGAATCATGGCAAGGTAACTACCCTTGTTTTTCTTATATCTACTGTTGATAGTAATGTATTACGTTACCCTCTCCCCATAGTCACGTGTACGCCCATATGTTCATAAGTCAACCTTACCTTACCTTGAGGTAAGGTAAGGCCTTACCTTACTACCTTACCTTACCTTACCTTGAGGTAAGGTAAGGCCTTACCTTACTACCTTACCTTACCTTGAGGTAAGGTAAGGCTGACATAAGAACATGTCTTTTATATGTTCAGCGGGGAACTATTTCTCATTTCCTAATATCGCATGGTACCTGTTTATAAAGCTACTGATGATGTCGACCTCGGTTCCTGTTGACCTCTCCTACTCTCCCTTCGGTATCTCTTATCCTAGTTGTGTTTACCAGGAGCAAGGTCCAGCTGCTGGTTCCCACCTCACAGCTATAGTATCTGGTACATTTTGCATATTAGCTTAATAACAGCGAAATTACCAAATCTCAATGTAAGCAAATTCGAGTTATAATGTGTTCGAATCTTAAGCCAAGAAATCAATGCGTATATTTTAAACATTAAGCAAATTAGGATATTGGGGATCATTTTGGAAGTATGAAATCCTTGCGCTGTATCCATATTTCGCTCCCAGTAGATAAATGGCATATGAGGTTAAGAAACTCAGTATTGTGAAGATCAATAATAAACAGCAGCTCCCCTATGATTGTAATATCTCCATTGATCAAACAATTATGTATTAGCGATAAGACCTACCATTAATGTATAATGACTTAGTGTAAATATATAGCTCTTGAAATAGAACATTCTCAGTAACTAGCTGACATGTAACTATAAGGTGTGAAGGATAGATGAAATTGTTCATGTAATTATCTAAGATGAGGTCTGGTAAAGACCTTTTGTGCCCTCTGTAATGCTTTTGTGCGCTACCGCTCACAGGATGAGTATGGGGTGCACAATAAACTAGCCACCTCCGGGGGCAACAATCAATATTAGAAGTAATACGTCCAATGTTATTCTTTGGCTTTATCTTACATGTGAATGGTTCCATTTAGATTATGCAGTTCACTTTTAGACACTGGTATTGAACATGTACACTGGCAAAGATAATCTCTGGCATCAGGAACCTCCCTTAACCTATGATGAGAGTTTAGTTAGTTTAGTTCATTTATTATGTACCCCATACCCATCTTGTGGGCGGTAGTGGAAAGGGTTACAGAGGCACATAATGGGCTCAGGGACTGAACCCCACAATTCATTTAGCTAAGCAAGTTACAATCTTGTACTTGTTAACCTCTATGTATATGCATGAAATATAATTATGTAGCCTATGTTTGTGTAAATATTTGATTGATTGATGAAGATTAAGCCACCCAAGAGGTGGCATGGGCACGAATTAGCCCGTAAGTAAATATTTTAATGTTCACTTTTTATAGCCGTAATCAGGTCCATGTTGTCGTTTGCTTGTCTGGGTCAGATGAAGTGTGCTCCCGTCTCCTTTTGGCGTTAAAGGTGTGGGGTAAAAAATTTGCTTGACTATTGGCACCATTGAGAGTTTAATGGTGACCTGGACTACTTGGCTTAAGTTCGTTCAGTATAAATAGAGCAAGTGAGGCGATGCTTCCATCACTTACGGGCTATTCGTGCCCATGCCACCTCTTGGGTAGCTTTAATCTTCATCAGTCAACACAATCGATGCTTCCAATTGATAAAGAGAAGAAGTTGCCTTTGAGCATAAAGTGGAGTATACTTGCGTATGTATGGCCTACACCGGAGTGGCCGTCATGCTCAGCTGCCTTACGCTCATGTGCCAGTCTTTACCTTAACTACACGCTCAAGTTCTTAACGTTTCAGAAGCTTCTCTCCTCCGCTCCAAAAAATTGTTTCATATCAAGGAATTCCATCGCGCTGACTGATAAATGACAGTAAAAAATCCTGGTGTTTGTGCTGTTAAATCAGAATAATTGTTACAGAGAAGTAAGAACTTGGATTGTGTTATTAATATCAAATACCCTTGACAAGGGTTTTGGACGAGGCATATCTGCCTTCTTGTTTACACTTATGCTCCACTGAGCTTAGTGCTCTGTATTTTTAGACTGGCGGTGGAAGTGCCTCCTTGTGGAGGGTTTGGCGACATGTTTCTTGATTTTTTTTATAGTATGTACTTATTAGGGTTTACGACGACTTTTGGTGTGGCAAATGCTATTAATCCATTGTTGTACGTGGGTTAACAGATTCATGGGAGGGGGGAGAAATTGGTATTTTTAGTGTTCTGTTCATATTGTCTGGCCGGTGACTTGTACATTGTTATAGTTTTAGCTTGCTGTGTTTGCTTTGCAACAGTTGTTGAGTGTCCTCTTGTTTGTAACGATGGGCTAGTATTACGTAAATTATAATGTTCATGGAATGACCTGTTTGCTGTACCTTGTAGTGCAGGTCAAATGTCGTGTTGGATATATTTTCATTAACTTTGGCTGGTGGTGCAGTGCGAGTGTGATAGGGAAATATTATTGGAAGGTTTTCTGTAGTACGTGGCATGAGGAAGTGTAGGAGAACATTGGGCCTATTATTTCTTAATAGTGAAGCATATTTGTTAATATATATACTCGTAAAACCAGGATTTATGATGTTGGACTTCAGCTCATGGGTTCCGCATCACATTCTTCAATGGGATGGCGTGCGAGTCGGGATATCTATTTCATTATTATAAGTGTGACGTCTGTCTCCACCACTTCACTTTTAGCTGATTCCACCTCTTTACTAATCTGAAAAGGAGAGGTTCTTTTTAATAAATGTTTTAGTTACTTAAGTCTTATGATCGTTCGTTTGTATTCCTCTCGTGTTAAATAAGTCTACTTTGTCGATTCACCTTATTGCTTTGTATGTTATCTTGCCAGATATTCTCTCTCCTCTAGTGCTAATGAGCGATAACCTACATTACGGGCCCGTGTCGCCTCTTGGGTGGCTTAATCTTCATAAATCAATCAATCGGTAACCTATAGATCGTAGTGTATTCTCCCAAGTCACGTCTCTTGTCTGTAACAAGTTTGATAGCGTATTTCTGCACTTTCACAGCTTTTTTTTTCTTTTGCGTTTGGTGAAATGATTGATGATCAATCATCATTTGATGAAATGATGATTGGCTTAGACAAACACGAGTATCCTAATAAACAAAATGTAATTTAAACTGGAAGATTGAAGAAACACAGCATAAGCTGAAGTGGTTATAGCAGACAGCAAAAATGCAGTTGATACAGAAAGCTACAATAGAGATAAAACAAAATCGAAAATATTTGTTCGCATATGCAGAATGAAAATAAGACTTGCAGTATTGATCCTATGATTACAGGTGAAGGTTTGTACACACAGGAAGACAGAAATTACTGATTTTTTGTTAGAAAACACTATGAGGCTATAATAAGTAACATGAAAGTTGAAGATCCAGACAGATTCTTTGTTAATGGTGTCCAAAACTGATAAAACTAAATATATATATATATATATATATATATATATATATATATATATATATATATATATATATATATATATATATATATATATATATAAAATATTAAAAATAAAACACCCGAATTCGAAGGATTCGAACTGGGTTCGAATCCTTCTGAGGTGTGGAGTTTTCAGTTGCATATTGGATTGGGACCCATTCAAGCTTGTTCATTATTTATTTATATATATATATATATATATATATATAATTATTATTAAAGGATTATTATCTCCTTAAACAAATTATGGTATCTTAAATCGAGCACCTATTCCAGTGTGCCATGAGTTGAAAAAGCTGAAAATATCTGCTCCAGATAACTTGGGAGGGTCTCGCATTGTATTTATACATTTTTTTTTTTTGTATTCTTTTTTTTTACGCAGGTGGGTGTGACAACATAATGCATCTGATTTCTGTTAGCAGGGAACTTTCCCTTCCTATAGCTCATGGTAATCCTTACCCACTATTTTTCCCTGGAACACGACCTGCCAATCGGTTTACAACCTGGTACCCAGTTACTGGTGGGTAAGCAGAAGCGAACAGTTAAGGATGGGCACCTAGGATGGTTCCTTCCTGAACTGAGACCAAATGGCTCGCGAGGCACTGGGTGAATGTGTTACCTCAGCACGTGACTAGTGTTTAGATTCATAATTTATTTTGTCTTATGTTGGGCTGAAATTTTGTTTTCATAGTGTCATGCGAGTTATGTGTGTCAGGCGCAGCTCATCAGGATCTAAACGTGACATAAATAAACGGCGTTATTTGCGTGCATTCTTTGATCCAAACAGATGACAAGGTGGCTAATTTTAGTGTGGGGGGCTGGGTCGACTAGGGGGTATGTGTATAGATGGCAAAGGGAAGGGGGGAGTAAGAGACCAGACAACCCCTCCTGTATGTTATTGATGGTACTTGTCTGGTTTGGGAATGGAGTGGGAGTGGTTAGGCAGGAGGGGGGTAGATCGTTGAAGGCTAATAATAGCGTGAGGTGACTGTCGTTAGGGAAAGGGGAATATTATTAACGGTGGTGGGAGCTAGTGTCGTGGTTGTGGTAGTTTAGGGGGCTGTGTCAGGGGTTACCATGAGATTGAAATTGAAATAAGTTTATTGAGGTAAAATACACACAAAGGGATGAGGTAGCTCAAGCTATTCTCACCCCGTTCAGTACATCGTGTTAATACATACATAGACACACATCACAAACAATAAACATATAACCAAACATTCTGAGAGATAAACATATACATTTCCTTACCTTGAGATGGTTTCGTGAATCAATATCACTGTTGCGCTGTCTGATCTGGCCTCCTGGTTAACGGAGAGAGCACGAGTTACAGCCCCGCTCCTGTGCCAGGTAAGTCCACTACGGGCTCACCATAGCCCGTGCTACTTGGAACTCGTTCCGAGTAGCTGAATCTTAAACATCATCCTGGTTAACGGTCTGGTCAATCTAGGTGTTAGACTCCTCTGTAGGCAATATTTTATTATATTTATTTGTATACAAGAAGGTACATTAGGTTTGTTAGAATACACAGCATAGTATTTACAATCTTGTAAAGCCACTAGTACGCACATCGTTTCGGGCAGAAACGATGTATGAAACACTGTGGTTGGTCAGGTATCTAAGGAACTTTGTCAAGTTCCCAGGGCAGCCTGTCTTCAGGGACGAAGTACCCTGAAGGTAATAATTTTAAAAATCACTACGTAAATTAGCTCTTTAATCTACTTCCTCTCTGTGTTTAGGTTAACGTTAGGTTTGGTTACATTAATACAGTGTGTTGTTCTCAAATGTGAAATTTGAAAACTATTTGAGTATCCCCTAGAATTTCATTTACAGAACTCCAAGTTCTTACGACCGTTTCAGAGAAAACGAGTTAAGGATTTTGCAGGTGAGACCTATTGGTCTCTTGTGGTGGTATTTCGAACAAATGTAAATGTGGGTACACTACATTTGTTGCATTTCGTACAAAACACGACTATGGTCCCTAGTTAGTTTATACTCGATTATATAGATATTATTGTTGGTGTTGGTATCAAAGTGTTGGCCATTGTGAAGGTTACGGTGGAGGTCTTAACACATTAAGGTTGATTTTCCTGACATAGGAGCCAGCCACACCTACCCAACCTTGGGGTGGTTGGGTAGGTGGCTACCTCACTGGTTGCTAAGCCGCATCTTGACTCAGGTCACCACCTGCCTTTACCCTCTCCCATCGCTCTCTCAACATGTGCGTCTTCACTTTTATTTCGATTTGTTTTTCTTTTAGTTTGACAGTCAACCAGACATTCAATTACTATTATACATCTTTTCACTGCGGTATTGCTTGTTTAACCTCGCAAATTGCAAGAAAACACTGGAGCATGCGTGCATGCACGCACACGCAAAACGCAGACAAAAGTTCCTGTTAGCACTGTTTCTAACTAATAATTTTCCAATAGTATTAGTTGGAAACAGCACACGTGATAACTGTGTCATTGTTAACCACAATAAACATGGATAATACCATGTCGGCCACTCGGGCCATCGGAGCCTCAAACCAAAGATCACCACCACAGGCATATAGCCCATTGCTATATAACCATTAAACCATAGCTATAACCACTACTGAACATCCACAGTTTATACGACTGGGTAATGGATCACCTAATGCCTTCAGGCGCAAGTGAAGTTACCAGCACCGCCTGGCTGATCAGGTAACTTTCATGACGGAACTTGTCAAGTTCCGTCATGAAAGCTTCCACTGTTGTTCCCACCGACATCTCTTATATTTGTTGGTGCGAGGGTGACAAGTCGTGGATCTCTGATGTGATCTCTGTGCTCATAGCACCCTGACCTTCCCGTATTTTCCATCTGTATATTATATAGACTGTTGGATTTGTAAGGTATCTTCTTGAGGTTATCTTGAGATGATTTCGGGGCTTTAGTGTCCCCGCGGCCCGGTCCTCGACCAGGCCTCCACCCCCAGGAAGCAGCCCGTGACAGCTGACTAATACCCAGGTACCTAATTTACTGCTAGGTAACAGGGGCATAGGGTGAAAGAAACTCTGCCCATTGTTTCTCGCCGGCGCCTGGGATCGAACCCAGGACCACAGGATCACAAGTCCCGCGTGCTGTCCGCTCGGCCGACCGGCAAGGTAGATGGTAAAGGTAAATGGAACACAGTTTAGTCGCACGAATGATAGGAAGAACTCAAATATTTGATTATTCAGGAAGTAGAATGAGGTTTAAGAGATATGGGCTGGTCCAGGAGCCGAAGCTCGAAGCACACAGACACACAGATGAGTGCAGGTGGGTGAGTAGATACACATGCACAGACTCACATTACTTGGACACACCGCCATGTAGCTGATATGAGGGCGGCCTTGACACATTCCTCGGCATCCTGTTTATTCCTGACTCCCTCCCTCTATTCCCTCCCCCCCCCCCTCATACCTATCATTGTCTAGGGAAAGTGAGATGTGGCTATTGTGCCTCCCTTCCTACCTCCTACAACTGGCATCACTCAAGGTACCGGCAACTCCACCAATTGTCCGCGGCTCTATCCCTACGGAATCTTCCAAATACAAATACACAAATATGAAAAAAAAAAATAATTTAGTCTCAAGGTAGCCACAAGGTTCAGATGAGTCACAAGCTCATCTGAAGCCTGCTCCTAGACTCGTTAATCTTTTTTCTCTCTCCCACTCACTTTTATTCTCCATCTTCCTCTCTGTAAAGTACGTACTTTCAAATATAGTAATTTGCGTTGGTTAATTAACACCGTTGAATTTTGAGATTGGTATGACATCTCTTGTTTGAAAGGTTAACGTTATCCAGCCTGTCATTTTTCTTTCACTTGTGACGGCTACTTTACTCTGTTCTTTAAAAGTAAGATCTTCCGACATGATAACTCTCAAATTTGTTACATTGCTCTTTCTTTCAATAGCGTGATTTGACTGCGTTTTATATGTGCTTTCCGTTTTTATTTTTTCGTTTTTCCATAGCGCAGGAACTGGAACTTATCCTCATTAAACGTCACATGATTTTCTGTGGCTCTTTGAATGACCTGATTTACATCAAATTGAAGGTTGTTGTGTCGTCTGTTGTCCTCGCATGAAAATCCTACAGTCATATTCAAACGATGATACAGTACTATAGTTTGTATCAGTATAGTTTGGGCTGTGGTAGGTATGTGGGCCTGCGGGCCGCTCCAAGCAACAGCCTGGTGGACCAAACTCTCACAAGTCAAGCCTGGCCTCGGGTTGGGCTTGGGGAGTAGAAGAACTCTCAGAACCCCATCAAGCAGGTATCAACCAGTATCTGTGTCTTGGTGGTGTTCTGAGAGTAGTTCTACTCCCCAAGCCTGGCCTGAGGACGTATCTGTCGGAACACCATCACCCCCAAGGAAAGATCACCTCCAAGCATCAACACGAACCGTGACCACCAAGACCGACAAGCCCAAAAAGAAGAACAACGATCAAAGTTTGGTGAAATCAACAAGGAAGAAGACTACTAACGAACTGACTTAACATCAACATCTGACATCAAACCTCCACTGCCAGCTGCTTGCGTTCCCGGCCTCTGTGTGTACTGCAAATGACACCCCACTCAATTCTACTTCCATCTGATCAAGCTCAAATCCGCGGTGGTTGGGCCACCGATCTTTCATCTCCCCTCTTCACCTCATCCCCGGATCCTTGCTCAAGATTTCTGCAGCCTCGCCCCGTTCTTCCATCCCCTGCTTGCCACCTCTATGGACGTTTTAAAGTTTCAAAAGCCTGGCCTGGGTCCAGACATGACTTGTGAGAGCTTGACTTATGAGGATGAGGAACAATTACTGGAGCAAGAGCACAGTACCTTATGGGACTGAGCTCATCACGGTGAATGATCCGGATTTTACTTTAACTATTAACCACTGGGTTCTCTTATTAGGAAATTGAAGATTTATCTTCCTATTTATCCAATACTGTGATTCCAGTTGTTTTCTGTTCTGTCTTCTTACCACTCTCAAATATTTTTATGGCGTGTGATTTTAGTGCTATCGGTCTATAAGTGTTAGCCTCTGCTTTATTCCCTCCTTTATGGAGTAGTGCTATCTCCGTTGTTTTAAGTATATCGGGGGTAACACCAGTACCCTATATCAAGGCTTCGTCTTTAAAAGATGTTAAAGGCCTGTGATTTTTTTTTAATTCTTGATGAATATGGAATTGTAGGAATCTGGACCTGGTGCAGAGTGCATGAGCATTCATAAAGAAGCTGTCCAGATCTTCCGCGGTGGCAAGTCAGGCGGTGACCGCAGAAGCCGGTCTCAGGCCCGATTTTGACAGGAGAAAAGCTCCAGAAACCGAGACAGTAGAATTACAGGATAAGTAGGCTTTTTTTAGCGAAATTTGAATGTGTTATCTTGTAGTGGACCAGAACTGAGCGGATGGATGTCTCCTTGCACAGTCCTCTTCCTGTACACACTGACGGCGTTGAATGACTGCTTCCTCTTGTGTGGTTCTTTGATATTCACGTGAATTTTGTGTGTGTGTGTGTGTATGTGTACTCACCTATTTGTGCTTGCGGGGGTTGAGATTTGGCTCTTTGGTCCCGCCTCTCAACTGTCAATCAACATATGTACAGATTCCTGAGCCTACTGGGTTCTATCATATCTACATTTGAAACTGTGTATGAAGTCAGCCTCCACCACATCACTGCCTAATGCATTCCATCTGTTAACAACTCTGATACTGAAAAGTTTTTTTCAAACGTCCCTGTGGCTCATTTGGGTACTCAGTTTCCACCTGTGTCCCCTTGTTCGCGTCTCACCAGTGTTGAATAGTTTATCTTTATCTACCCTGTCAATTCCCATGAGGATTTTGTAGGTAGTGATTATGTCTCACCTTACTCTTCTGTCTTCCAATGTCGCGAGGTGCATTTCCCGCAGCCTTTCCTCGTAACTCATGCCTCTTAGTTCTGGGACTAGTCTAGTGGCATACCTCTGAACTTTTTCCGGCTTCGTCTTGTGCTTGACAAGGTACGGGCTCCATGCTGGGGCCACATACTCCAGGATTGGTCTTACATATGTGGTATACAAGATTTGGAATGACTCCTTACACAGGTTCCTGAAGGCTGTTCTGATGGTAACCAGCCTCGCGTATGCCGCAGACGTTCAGGAGACAGGTTTGGGGTGATATCAACTCCTAGATTTTTCTTTCTATTCTTTTCGTGAAGTACTTCATCTCCTATCCTGTATCTTGTGTCTGGCCTCCTATTTCCACCGCCTAGTTTCATTACTTTGCATTTATTCGGGTTGAACTTTAGCAGCCATTTGTTGAACCATTCATTCAGTCTGTCTAGGTCATCTTACTATCATCCTCTGTTTTAATCCTCCTCATAAATTTTGCATCATCAGCACACAGTGAGAGGAACGAGTCTATACCCTCTGGGAGATCATTTACATATATCAGGAACAGTATAGGACCAAGGACTGACCCCTGCGGGACTCCAATGGTGGCGTCTCGCCAATCTGAGACCTCACCCCTCACAGTGACTCTGTCTTTTGTTGCTTAGGTACTCCCTTATCCAATGGAGTACCTTCCCTTTCACTCCTGCCTGCATTTCCAGCTTTTTCATTAGCCTCTTGTGTGGTACTGTGTCAAAGGCTTTCTGGCAATCCAAAAATGTGCAGTCTGCCCACCCCCTCTTGCCTGGTCATTGAATTCAATTAATTCAAGGCAGGACTTGCCATCCCTGAACCCATGTTGATGCAGTGTTACAAAGTTCTTTCGCTCCAGATGTTCCACTAGCTATTTTTGCACAATCTTCTCCATTAGCTTGCATGGTTTGCAAGTTAGGGACGCTGGGCTGTAGTTCAGTGCCTCCTGTCTATCCCTCTTCTTGTATATCGGGATTGCATAAGCCACTTTGCAAATTCTTGGCAGTTCCCCTATTGCACAGTTATACACTGGAGAGTGGCAGGCACAATGCTTCTGCTCCTTCCTTTAGTATCCAAGGGGAGATTTCATCTGGGCCTATAGCCTTTGTCACATCCAACTCTAGTAAAAGCTTCCTTACTTCCCCACTGATAATCTCGAACTCTTCTAGTGGTTCCTAGTTAACTATTTCCTTATATAACTATTCCCTTCCCTTATATGTGTGTGTGTGTGTGTGCGTGCTTCATATCTTAAATATACGTGTTATCTATATGGAATTTGTGCTGGGGAGTGGAAATAGTAGTGTTATTATCTGTAGTCTCAGGCTGAGCAAAAGAAACCCATCTTTTGCATGAAAATACTCCGACGGGGCAACTAGGATGGCTAAGCAAATGCTGAAATGTTAGAACAATGGAAACTTCGACCACTGATAAATATACGGCCCGCAAAAAAAAAAATAGAAATGATAGTTATATTGTCAAGAATCGTAAAAAAGATGTTGTTTAAAATTTCTGGAAGATGAAGCAGCGATAATGTCAGAAAATCTTTCTTTTAAAGAATACAATAAATCAGAATTCAAAACTGCCGGAGAAATGGCAGGTTGCCGAACAAGAGATGCCATACTAATGATGATATTTTTGTGCTTTAATGCTGTCTGCTTTGCATACAAGAATAAATAGTTTGGTTCTCAATTCCAATGACACAGTCCTTGCACCACTACATTTTCTCATTATCATATATAGACAAAACAATTCTAATCACAGCTTCGTATTATCATTTGCAGATACAAAAATTTATGTGAAAATTACGTCTGCTGAAGACACTGAAAAAGTTTTTTTTTTTTTTTTTGTCTGTCAGGCAAGTGACGCTCTTGTACTTTTGCTACCTGGTATTTACCTGAATATGGTTGCTAGGGTCAGCTTTACTGCCGCTCCCTCCCACTCAAAACCTTAATATTAATTGCTGACCTGGGATCGATCCCACTCGCTATTCCGGGCGCGCGTGGCTGCCGACGGGAGCCTTTGCCTTCTGTAAATACTGCGGTGGGCACTGTGCTGTGTTGTTGCCACAGTGGAGCTGACAGCAGAGGTTAAAGCGGACCATCATCATGTTGCAGCAGGTATGCCAGGTTCACCAGAGTAACAGTGTTGCAACACGTGTGTGTGTGTGTGCTATGTTGGCTGCATAATACCTTGCAACAGGTGCGCTATGTTGGCTGCATAATACCTGGCAGCAGGTGTGCCAGGTTGGGAGGAATTACATTGCATGTTGTAATATGTTTGTGTTGCAGCAGGTGTGCCATGTTGACGAGAGTAACAAAGCGTGTCACTGTCCAGTCGTGGATGGCCTCATGTTCCGTACAGTGTGCAACCCTCACCTCCCCCGACCCTTCCCCCCTGTCTCCTCCACCCCCCCCCGTCTCCCCCTCCCCCCCTGTCTCCTCTCTCCCCCCCCTGTCTCCTCTCTCCCCACCCTGTCTCCTCTCTCCCCACCCTGTCTCCTCTCTCCCCCACCCTGTCTCCTCTCTCCCCCACCCTGTCTCCTCTCTCCCCCACCCTGTCTCCTCTCTCCCCCACCCTGTCTCCTCTCTCCCCCACCCTGTCTCCTCTCTCCCCCACCCTGTCTCCTCTCTCCCCCCCCCCCGTCTCCTCTCTCCCCCCCCCCCCCCCCCGTCTCCTCTCTCCCCCCCCCCGTCTCCTCTCTCCCCCCCCCCCGTCTCCTCCCTCCCCCCATCACTACTAAGAACGTAGCACGCATGTGGCTGAGAGTTGTGATTGGCCGAAAGATGCGGGTGTCTGGGGTTGGCTTGGAGATCCCCCGCAGTGGCCTCAAGGCCAAATGGTGACGTCAAAAGCTCTAGGACAATTCTAGAATAGTGTGTGTGTGGGTAGGCGGGTATCTGGTTTATACCAACATGCGATTTGTCGGAGTGTAAATGTGCGTGCGTGCGTGCGTGCGTGTGTAATTACGTAAGTGTAGTTACAGGATAAGAGCTATGCTCGTGGTCCCGTCTTCAGGACGGGACACTGTTTACTAGTTGTGTGTTTGCGGGGGTTGAGCTTTGCTCTTTCGGCCCGCCTCTCAACTGTCAATCAACTGTTTACTAACTACTTTTTTTTTCACACCACACACACCCCAGGAAGCAGCCCGTGACAGCTGACTAACTCCCAGGTACCTATTTACTGCTAGGTAACAGGGGCACTTAGGGTGAAAGAAACTTTGCCCATTTGTTTCTGCCTCGTGCGAGAATCGAACCCTGGTTGATACCTGGTTGATACCTGGTTGATGGGGTTCTGGGAGTTCTTCTACTCCCCAAGCCCGGCCCGAGGCCAGGCTCGACTTGTGAGAGTTTGGTCCACCAGGCTGTTGCTTGGAGCGGCCCGCAGGGCCACTTACCCACCACAGCCCGGCTGATCCGGAACTTCTCTTAGAAAACCGTCCAGTTTTCTCTTGAAGATGTCCACGGTTGTTCCGGCAATATTTCTTATGCTCGCTGGGAGGACGTTGAACAACCGCGGACCCCTGATGTTTATACAGTGCTCTCTGATTGTGCCTATGACACCTCTGCTCTTCACAGGTTCAATCTTGCATTTTCTTCCATATCGTTCACTCCAGTACGTTGTTATTTTACTGTGTAGATTTGGGACCTGACCCTCCAGTATTTTCCAGGTGTATATTATTTGGTATCTCTCTCGTCTCCTTTCTAGAGAGTACATTTGGAGAGCTTTGAGACGATCCCAATAATTTAGGTGTTTTATCTCGTCTATGCGTGCCGTATATGTTCTCTGTATTCCCTCTATTTCAGCAATCTCTCCTGCTCTGAAGGGGGAAGTGAGTACTGAGCAGTACTCGAGACGGGACAGCACAAGTGACTTGAAGAGTACAACCATTGTGATGGGATCCCTGGATTTGAAAGTTCTCGTAATCCATCCGATCATTTTTCTGGCTGACGCGATATTTGCTTGGTTATGCTCCCTAAACGTTAGATCGTCGGACATCATTATTCCCAAATCCTTGACATGCTGTTTTCCTACTATGGGAAGATTCGATTGTGTTTTGTACCCTGTATTATGTTTCAGATCCTCATTTTTGCCGTACCTGAGTACCTGAAATTTATCACTGTTAAACATCATGTTATTTTCTGCTGCCCAATCAAAAACTTTGTTGACATCTGCTTGTAGTTTTTCAATGTCTTCAGCAGAGGTAATTTTCATGCTGATTTTTGTGTCATCTGCAAAGGACGACACGAAGCTGTGGCGTGTATTTTTGTCTATATCACATATGAGAATAAGGAACAGTAGCGGTGCAAGGACTGTACCTTGAGGTACAGAGCTTTTAACATCGCTTGGACTCGATTTTATCTGATTGACTGTTACTCTTTGTGTTCTGTTCGACAGGAAATTGAGTATCCAGCGTCCTACTTTTCCAGTTATTCTCATTGACCTCATTTTGTGAGCTATCACCCCATGGTCACATTTGTCGAACGCCTTTGCAAAGTCTGTGTATACAACATCTGCATTTTGCTTTTCTTCTAGGGCTTCTGTGATTTTGTCATAGTGGTTGAGTAACTGTGACAGACAGGATCTTCCCGCTCTAAATCCATGTTGTCCTGGATTGTGCAATTCATTGTTTTCCATAAAACTAGAAATTTGATTCCTAATCACTCTTTCAAACACTTTTATTATGTGTGATGTTAGTGCAACTGGCCTATAATTTTTTGCCAAGGCTTTACTCCCCCCCTTGTGCAACGGAGCTATATCTGCAGATTTAAGTGCTGCTGGTATCTCCCCTGTATCCAGGCTCCCCTGTATCCCCTGTAACCCGAGCCACAGAATTACGAGTCCTGCGCGCTATCCACCAGGCTACGAGGCCCCTCTTGTGTGTGTGTGTGTGTGTGTGTGTGTGTGTGTGTGTGTGTGTGTTGCTATATGTCTGCAGAATCGAGCTTATTAGCTCTTGAAGGCAGGCTTGATAGGGTGAAGATACATAATAATTTATATCGGAGGAGACGGGAGAGATACATAATAATTTACACGTGGAAAATAGTAGAGGGGCTGGTCCCAAACCTGCACACAGAAATAACGTCACATAAGGCCAGAAGGCATGGCAGGATGTGCAGAATACCCCCGTTGAAGAGCAAAGGTGCAATGGATATTGACCCTTCGAATCATCACAAGGTAACCGCAATGTATGGGGTATAATAAGAGCATCAGCAGTACCTTATGTACTTGGATGGGGTTGTGGGAGTTCTACTCCCCAAGTCCGTCCCAGGGCCAGGCTTGACTTGAGAGCTTGGTCCAACAGACTGTTGCTTGGAGCGGTCCGCAGGCCCACATATCCACCACAACCCGATTAGTTCGGCACTTCTGGAAGAAAATTATCCAATTTTATCTTGAAGATTTTCCTCGATTGTTCCGGCAATATTTCCTATACTCGCTGGGAGGATGTTGAACAACCGTGGACCTCTGATGTTTATACAGTGTTCTCTGATTGTACCTATGGCACCCCTGCTCGTCACTGGTTCTGTTCTGCGGGTTTTTCCTTATCGTTCACTCCAGTATGTTTTTTTTTTTTTTTTTTTTTTTTTTTAGATATATACAAGAGTTGTTACATTCTTGTACAGTCACTAGTACGCGTAGCGTTTCGGGCAGGTCCCTGGAATACGGTCCTCGCCGCGAAGAATCGTTGTTACAACCAAGTACTCATTTTACTGTTGAGTTAAGCAGAGGCTACAGTTAAGGATTTGCGTCCAGTAAATCCTCCCCGGCCAGGATACGAACCCATGACTTATCGCTCGCGGAACGCTAGGCGGGTCTTACCACTACACCACGGAGACTATTTGTTATTTTACTGTATACATTTGTGACCTGGCCCTCCAGTATTTTCCACGTGTATATTATTTGATCTCTCGTGTAAGGACTTATTATTATTAACATCTTTATTGATAAAATTAATTACAATTTTGCCTAATCTGAGGATTTTGATAGTCTTATTAAAGTGAGGATAATGGTGGTATTGACTGTCACGCAGGACAGAGGGTCATACATAAGACAATAGGTGTAAACTGTAGGCGGAAGCACATATAAGGACTGGTGACAAGAACTAGGGAAGGATGTTTCTGCCGTTATGTTGTCTGGTTGGCTCTCCTTGTTGCGGTGTTCTCCTACCCCAGCCACCCTTCCCCTCCCCCCCCCTACCCCAGACCCGCCTTGCTCCCAATCCCGTTCCATCCCCTCTCCTTCCCCGCTTTACCTCTCCCACCCTGCTCCTTAGCCTCCCCTTATCTCCCTCTGCCCCTTTGTCCTCCCCTGCTCGTCATGTAATGCCACAATGCAACGTGTAGTGCTGAGCCTTCTATTGACCGTGAAGATGCAAGGTGCGTCAGCTGTTGTAGTACTCCTCCTCCTACCTCCTCTCACTGGCACCCGCACCTTCCCACCCACCCACGCCCACCACCTGCACCTCTCACCCCCCCCCCACACATATACACGCCCACCACCCGCACCTCCCCCCCCTCACCCACGCCCACCCCCGGCACCTTCGGCCCCTCCCAGACCTACCTCACTCTCCTTGAGATTACCTTACTATCGTTCCAAGGATCAACGTCCCCACGGCCCGGTCTCTGGCCAGTCTCTTGATGGTCTGGTCAACCAGACTGTTGGACACGGCTGCTCGCAGCTTGATGTATGAATCATAGTTTGGTTGATCAGGTATACTTTGGAGGTGTTTATCGATTCTCTATTGAACACTGAGAGGGCGGCCTGGCTCCAGACCTGCCTCACTCTCCCCTCGGTCGCCACCCAGGAGGCCTGGTCAGAGACCGGGCCGTGGGGACGTTGATCCTTGGAACCATCGCAAGGTGATCACAGACCTGCCTCATCCTCCTCCCCTCGGTCCCAGACCTGCCTCATCCTCCTCCCCTCGGTCCCAGACCTGTCTCTCATCCTGCCCCTGCCCTGCCCCGCCCCTGCCCCGCCCCTGCCCCTGCCCCTGCCCCTGTCCTGCCCCTGTCCTGCCCCTGTCCTGCAGACTGTTCCGTCCTAGCCTGTCGCTGGGAACAGGTTCCCATAATGCACCACCTGCCAACACCTTGCAGCGATGCATAGCTGGAGGGGGCTCGCCCCCCAACCCTTCGCCCCCCCCCTCTCCTCCCCTCGCATTTTTATCCCTCCCCCATCTCCCCTCCCACTTCTCCCCTCTCCTCCTCATCCTCTCAGCTCTTCTCACCTTTCCCCTTCTCCCTTCCAAGTTCTATATTAGTCCTATATAACTGGTTTTGCGCTTTATCCTCAACATTGTTACTTTGGGGAGGTGGTTATATATATATATATATATATATATATATATATATATATATATATATATATATATATATATATATATATATATATTGTTTTTGGTAGTGGATGTTACAAAGAGGCGGATGGGTGGACATGGGCAGGAAGTGAGGGACGGGGGGTGGCGGAGGAGAAAGCCACGAAGGTTGGTAGGTGGGTGCTGGTGGATAAAGCCGTAAATAATGGGACACCTTGACCTTGGTGACGATCGATGGATGGTGGTGGTGGAGATGGTGGTGAAGGTAGTTGGTGGCAGCTACAGTGGTGGTGGTGGTGGTGATGGTCACTATTGTGATATTGGTAGCGGTGATAGTGTTGTTGGCAACGTGATGATGGTGGTGGTTGTGTTAGTAGCTGTATTAGTGGTGGTGGTTGTGTTAGTAGCTGTATTAGTGGTGGTGGTTGTGTTAGTAGCTGTATTAGTGGTGGTGGTTGTGTTAGTAGCTGTATTAGTGGTGGTGGTTGTGTTAGTAGCTGTATTAGTGGTGGTGGTTGTGTTAGTAGCTGTATTAGTGGTGGTGGTTGTGTTAGTAGCTGTATTAGTGGTGGTGGTTGTGTTAGTAGCTGTATTAGTGGTGGTGGTTGTGTTAGTAGCTGTATTAGTGGTGGTGGTTGTGTTAGTAGCTGTATTAGTGGTGGTGGTTGTGTTAGTAGCTGTATTAGTGGTGGTGGTGGTTGTGTTAGTAGCTGTATTAGTGGTGGTGGTTGTGTTAGTAGCTGTATTAGTGGTGGTGGTTGTGTTAGTAGCTGTATTAGTGGTGGTGGTTGTGTTAGTAGCTGTATTAGTGGTGGTGGTTGTGTTAGTAGCTGTATTAGTGGTGGTGGTTGTGTTAGTAGCTGTATTAGTGGTGGTGGTTGTGTTAGTAGCTGTATTAGTGGTGGTGGTTTTGTGCGCTACTTCTAATTTTTGTACTTAGTTTTTACCTTGCGTCGTCTTGCTTCACCCCGTCTTCCACCGCCTGCTTCACCCCGTCTTCCACCGCCTGCTTCACCCCGTCTTCCACCGCCTGCTTCACCCCGTCTTCCACCGCCTGCTTCACCCCGTCTTCCACCGCCTGCTTCACCCCGTCTTCCACCGCCTGCTTCACCCCGTCTTCCACCGCCTGCTTCACCCCGTCTTCCACCGCCTGCTTCGCCTTCCCGCACCTCAGCTTGCCCAACCTAAGCTTTTCTCACCTAAGCTTTCCTCGCCATACCTGATCAACCAGGCTGTGATTCATGTCATGCTGTGAGCGGCCGCGTCCAACAGTCTGGTTGACCAGACCACCAACCAGGAGGCCTAGTCAGAGACCGGGCCGCGGGCACGTTGATCCTTGGAATCACCACAGGATTAAGTAAGTTAACCTAAGCTTGCGAAGAACGCAAAATTGTGGTAATCACCACAAGGTGATTTTCGGAATCAACGTCCCCACGGCCCGGTCTCTGAGTTGGCCTCTTGGTTGGTGGGAGCCGGTCGGCCGAGCGGTCAGCACGCTGGGCTTGTGATCCTGTGGTCCTGGGTTTGATCCCAGGCGCCGGCGAGAAACAATGGGTAGAGTTTCATTCACCCTATGCCCCTGTTACCTAGCAGTAAAATAGGTACCTGGGTGTTAGTCAGCTGTCACAGGCTGCTTCCTGGGGGTGGAGGCCTGGTCGAGGACAGGGCCGCGGGGACACTAAAGCCCCGAAATCATCTCAAGATAACCTCAAGATAATTCAGGTGGTTTGGTCAACCAGACTTGGACGCAGCTGCTTGCAGCCTGACGTATGAATCACGTTATGCCTGGTTAATCTGGTATCCTTTGGAGGTGTTTATAGTTCTGAACAAATCGTTGTTTACAGTTCTCCTTTGAAAACAGTGAGAGGGTGGCCAGTTGTCTGCCCCTTGTGGATAGCGGAGGCGTGTTGAACAGTCTTGGGCCCTTGATGTTGATAGAGTACCTATTGCACCTATGTTTTTCAGTGGAGCAGTTGTGCACATCCTGCCATGTCTCCTTGTCTTGTGTAATGATGTTTCCGTGTGCAGATGTGGAACCAGTCCCACGAATATTTTCCAGGTGTCATTACCTATCAAAAATTATGTATACAGTATTATTATGTATATGTACTCCAGGTGAATGGAATGCATTATTATGTGTGTTTCACCTGCGCTCTTTGTGTCAACACCTACTCACTTCACATACACATTTCACAACCAGAGTGGTATAATAGCATGGTATTTGTGAAGTCGTATACACATACAAAAGCGCATATCCACTCAGGTGACGGAGTGTCTCTTCTTAGAGCCAGGTGAAGCTGCCCAATAGGTACAGTAGTCGTGTTGTAACATTACACCGCTCACTCACAAGTCAAGGCGGCTCAGTTCTCCCATATCTTACCACGTTTTCGTGAGTGTAACACAAAAAAAACACGGGGAAAATACCAACTAGTATATCACATATATGTACTATAGGCCTTAACGTGTATTAGGCTTAAGATGGTTGGGTTAGGTTGGGTAGGTGTAATATTAGCGGCATAAATTTACTAACTTTTTCAGGTTTGTCCAAATTCAGTAATACCAAAGTCTGGTTTCTGGTGGTCCATCACGACATATTTGTACTTTCCTGCACATCGTTACTATAAGTACTTTCATTGTAGGAGGATGGGCGGGAGAATACACAATGCTTTCATGTTGATGGGGGATAGTGCGCGTCCTCTGGCTAGGCTGGTCCAGGCTGAGGCTAGTACACAGTTCATCAGTTTAAACGTATTGTGTATTCAGAATCTGTAATTTTCATATATTAAGTATTGCTATTATTACTTTTTAGTTTTGTGTTTTTATTAGGCCGAAATCAGGTTATGTGTTAAGGTTCTGCTGGTAATTATTTGTATTTACAGTACATGGTTAACACATTAACCATGACCAAAGAGCCAGAGCTCAACCCCCGCAAACACAACTAGGTGAGTACATTAGAAAGGAGCGATTCGAACAGAGGATTAGAGCAAAATACTGTCCAAGGAAAGTTTGGACACGTTCGGATGTCATAAGTTGTGAGTCATGTATTTTTCATTCATAAACCCCACCTGAAGTCTGGGGTGTTGTAGCAGGAGTAATGCACATTTTGGCCTCTGTTGAGGAGTACTGGCTACTCACAACCGAGACGTACCGTAAGAAAGTGTGTGTACCCGCCTGGGCCCACCAGTTGTTACACACATGGTTACCATGGACATGACAAATATGCCAAGATTGACCTTGACGCGTCCCACCTGAAGACTGATTCATATGCATCCCCCATGAACTGTCACCAGCTGCAATTATTTAACGATCTGCATTCCACTTGTACTGCCACCCCTTACAGTTGTGTGTGATCTGCTTCTCACTTGCACCTTAACCACCTGAAGTGATGAACCATTTGCATCCGACAGGCACAATCACAACCTGCATCCTACTTGCACAATCACCAGGTGCTGCCATTTGGACCATCTGCATCCCACTTGCATGCTCGCCACCTGACATTTATTTGCACAACGTCCTGCCTCCCATTCAGCAGGAGGGAGGAGGGGTAGTGTGCGGAATTGGATGATTGGGCAGTGATTGCTTGGTGGTGGGGCTTGTGTGTTGCGTCGTGTCGTGGGGTGGTTTGGTCCGACATGGTTTAGGGCAGAGTGTTGGGGTGTAGCTGCAAGGTCGTGCTCCTCTGCTGCTCACAAAGGTGTACTGAGGTGAATGTGGTCGTAGGTATTGTTGTATTTCCGTATATAATAATCCTGTCTGTCCTTGTTTATGCAAAGTTTTATTTACGACAAAATGATGAATATACTATTGCACGTCTCCCATTCATCTCGGTAGGCTTATAAGCTATTGCATTCTTAAAGATATTAAGTGTTAATAACATAAGTGTGGTGTGGAAATATTTACTTTTTCTCATCCTCATATCGGACGTAGACAAGGACACGATCTATAGTACTGTATCATCCTTTGCAGATAACACTAGGATTTTTATCAGAGTAGACAACATAGAGGACACGACACACCTCCAATCAGATGTAAATCAGGTCTTTTACAGGGCTACATAAAATAATATGGTGTTTAATGAAGATAAATTCCATCTCCTGCGCTACGGAAAAAAATGAAAATATAAAAACGGAAACCACGTACAAAACGCAGTCAAATCATAACAGAACGAAAAGGCAATATAAAGGATTTTGGTGTACTCATGTTGGAAGACCTTCCTTACCTTTATAGAACACAATAAAGTAGCCGTCACAACTGTAAGAAAAATGACAGGTTGGACAACAAGAACCTTTCACACTAGAGATGCTATACCGATGATGATACTTTTTAAGACGCTAGTGCTCGCTAGAGTGAAATATTGTTGCACAATGACAGCCCCTTTCAAAGCTGAAGAAATTGCTTACCTGGAGAACGTGCAGAGATGATTTGCTGCTAGAATCCACTCAGTAAAACATCTAAACTATTGGGACCGACTAAAATGCCTAAATCTGTATTTTATTGAGCGAAGGCGGGAGAGATACGTAATAATTTACACGTGGTAAATATTAGAGGGGCTGGTCCCAAACCTGCACACAGAAATAACAGCACAAGAGACCAAAACGCATGGCAGGATGTGCAGAACCCCGTTGAAAAGCAGAGGTGCAATAGATACTCTGAGAGAGGTACTTCTACGGTACTTACGCCGGCGAGTCCACCTTTCTCAGTAAATCATGGGTCAGTCCTCCGCAGTATCGTTACAATGTCAAAATACCACTTCGACTCTCCAGCTGGCTCCGCTCCAGCAACAATCATCACAGCCTTCTACTGAGGAACAGAAATGGGGACGGGTGCGCTCAACAGATGGCGTTGACATTGTCACAACACAGGTATAGACATATATTAACATATATACACATACATATATGAAGTCTTTTTTTATCGCGAGTGATCCAAGAAGTGGCCACAACAGTATAGAAGGCGGTTTATATCTGCGATCAGATATAACAGTTAATAATCCTACTTTACACCCCTCACGGTGTTGAGACCTTATAAACACATCCAAATGAGGCGTTATTACAATTATCCACCACAGACCAACCGGGTTGTGGTGGTGGATATGTGGGCCTGCGGGCCGCTCCAAGCAACAGCCTGTTGGGCCAAGCTCTCCCGGCTTGGGGGAATAGAAGAACGCCTAGAACCCCATCAAGCAGGTATCGAGGATATATATGATTAGCCAGGCTGTGGTTCATGTCAAGCTGCTAGTAGGTGCGTCCAACGGCCTCGTTGACCCGACCGCCACCAAGAAGGCTTGGTCCTCGGGGGTGCTGATGCCCCAAACCATCAACAGGTAGGCAAGTAGGGAGTGTAGGGAGAATGTGGTAGGGAGTGGAGGAGAACGTGCTCGGAAAAGGAGAAGGAAGAGAACGTGTTGGGGGATGGAGGGATTTTCTAAAGAATGTAGGTCGGAGGAAGGGGGGGGGGTGTATGAGGGAGGTAAGTGTTTTACTGTGTGTAGGAGTTAGCAAGCTTTGTGGTGTGTGTGTGTGTGTGTGTGTGTGTGTGTGTGTGTGTGTGTGTGTGTGTGTGTGTGTGTGTGTGTGTGTGTGTGTGTGTGTGTGTGTGTGCGCGTGTGCGTGTGCGTGTTATGGCTATATCTACTGCACCTGTGTTCTACTTCTTGAACAATAGATGACCTCCTCTTGGGTTTGTTTGTAAAGTAGCCGTCACAACTACAAGAAAAATTACAAGTTGGATAACAAGAACCTTTCAAACCAGAGAGATCCTATACCAATGATAATATTTTTCAAGACGCTAGTGCTTTCTAGAGTCGAATACTGTTGCACAATGATAGCCTTTTTCAAAGCTGGAGAAATTGCTGACCTGGAGAGCGTGCAGAGATCTTTTGCTGCTAGAATCCACTCATTAAAACATCTAAACTATTGGGACCGACTAAAGACCCTAAATCTGTATTCTCTTGAGCGCAGGCGGGAGAGATACGTAATAATTTACACGTGGAAAATAGTAGAGGGGCTGGTCCCAAACCTGCACACAGAAATAACATCACATGAGACCAGAAGGCATGGCAGGATGTGCAGAATACCCCCGTTGAAAAGCAGATGTGCAACAGGTACTCTGAGAGAGAACTCTATCAACATCAGAGGCCCCAGACAGTTCAACACGCTTCCACTACACAAAAGGGGCATAACTGGCCGACTCCCCCCCCCCCCTCAGTGTTCATGAGAGAACTGGATAAGCACCTCCAAAGGATACCTGATCAACCAGGCTGTGATTCATACGTCAGGCTGCGAGCAGCCGCGTCCAACATCCTGGTTGACCAGTCCAGCAACCAGGAGGCCTGCTCGAGGACCGGGCCGCGGGGACGCTGAGCCCCGAAATTATGGCAAGGTACTGCCCCTGCTGCTACTAATATCTGCTGCGGCTGCCCACTAGTTGCTCCTTACTGCAGCTGTTAATGGTATACTGTAATAGGGGGTAGACACAGCAGGGTGGGGTTTGGGGGGTGGTGGAGGTAGCTGTTATCCTCGTCTGGCCTACTTGGCGTGCTGCCCACCCTCGGCCACCCCTCCCCTCCTCTCACCCCTCCCCGCCCCGCTCCTCCCTCCGCCTTTCTCACAACCCCCCCCCCCCCTTCAACCCCCCTCGTCTTTCTCACCACCCCCTCCACCCCCCCCTTCTTTCTTACCAACTCCCCCTTCACCCCTGCCTCTCACTCTCCCCTTCACTCATCCTCGTGCCCCCATCCACCCTTCCCTTCCCGCACGCCCCCCCCCCCCCAACACTTCAAATGTAAAGAACTTTTAAATTCCAAGGTCTAGCTCCTTTGCTTTGGTAAAAACGAACAAATGATACCAGAACCATATGGAAAATGCAAGGCAAACTATATACAAAGTCAAACTGTATTGTATTGTATTGCAAACAAAGTCAGAAATGCAAGTCATACTATAACAAACAAAAGGAAGGAATTATCAGGGGGAAAGCGCCAAGCCATTACGACTATATGGCACTGGGAAGGGGTAGGATAAGGATTTGGGATGAGACAGGGGGGGGGGAGGAATGGTGCCCAACCACTTGGGCGGTCGGGGATTGAACGCCGACCTGCATGAAGCGAGACCGTCGCTCTACCGTCCAGCCCAAATGAATGGACTATAACAAACAAAGGTGGATGTATTCAAGAGGCACTTATATAAGGTATTGTAAGAAGTGCTGGACCAACCAGGCTGTAGTAGATATGTGGGCGTGCTTGCCGCTCCAAGCAACAGCCTGTTGGACCAAGTTGGACTCTGGGAGTAGAGGCACTTCCAGAACCCTCTCCAGGTATGCTATACACTAGACTGAAAAGGCAGCGTTCAACCGTACTTTCAAAGAATACAATAAAGTAGCTGTCATAATTGCTAGAAAATGACAGGTTTGATAACAATAACCTTTCAACCAAGTGATGCCAGACCGATGATACTTTTTAAGACATTAGTACTCTCTAGGGTGGAATATTGTTACATACTAACAGCTCCATTTAAAGCTAGAGAAATTGCTCACCTGTGGAATGTTCAAAGAGCTTCTACTGCCAGAATCCATTCAATAAAACTTCAACAAAATTATTTGGCCCGCTTAAAATGTTTAAATCTGTATTCTCTAGAGCACAGGCAAGAAAGATCCATAATAATTTAAGCTTGGGAAAAAGTAAAGGAACTGATTCCAATCAGCACACACATATATAACTCAACCTGAGGCCAGGAGGCAGGGCAGGAAGTGCTCAATAGCCCCGATGAAAGGCTGGGGCACAACGGGTACGCTGAAAGACACTTCTATCAATATTAAGGGCCCAAGACTTGTCAACACTCTCCCTCTAAGCATAACGGGGGCATATAATAAGTTCCTCCAAGTGGTATCTGATCAACCGGGCTGTGATTGTTTATTGCATGCAGCGGCGTCAATTAACCTAATTTGAACAGACTGTAAAGCAAGAGGCACATTCAAAGAGACCGCACTGCGGGGGGACATTGATCCTAGGAAGCACCTGGAAGTAGAAGTACGGTAAGGAGAGCGACATAAACAACCCGTCAACGGCTCGACTCAGCTGAGGCCCAGGAGGCAGGCAGTTTATTATTATTATTATTATTATTATTATTATTATTATTATTATTATTATTATTATTATTATTATTATTATTTTTATTATTTTCTACCACAGACGTGGCCACACATTTACAATGCTAACCAGCATATATACATTTTCTTCTGTCCTCCATGCACAGGGTTAGAGATCAGTTAAACATATAGTTCAGGGATTTATTGAACAATATGAAGGCGCCTGCTGGTGAAGACATTTTCAAGGGGTCTGTCGGGTGGGTTGGGGAGGTAGCCAACTTAAGGCCAGGAGGCATGGCAGGAAGTGCTAAATTGGTAGAGTATAGTTAACTCTACAAATCAGATGGTAGAGGTACCGAGAGTATAAATAGAGAAGTTAAACGGTTGTTCAACATCCTCCCAGCGAGTATACGAAATATTGCCGGAACAACCGTGGACATGTCCAATAGGAAACTACATCATTTTTATTCAAGGAGTGCCGGACCAACCGGGCTGTGGTGGATATGTGGGCCTGCGGGCCGCTCCAAGCAACAGTCTGTTGGACCAAGCTCTCTCAAGTTGAGCCTGGCCTCGGGCCGGGCTTGGGGAGAAGAAGAACTCCCAGAACCCCATCAGGCAGGTAACTTACTAGATTCCCTTCTGGCTTGATTCATCTATTACTAATTCTGATACGGCTTGCCTATATTCAAGTTTTCTTCCCACGCCCTGTTCTCCATATTACAACCAGCCGGCGTCCTGCTATTGTCAGAGCAAGACGCAGTCCCATGTTCCTGTGTTGCAATTTGAGTCATTAATATCTGAGTTTGAATGTATTAAATGGTATGTAATCGGGTGGAGGTATTAGTAGACTAAAGTCGCAGACGGGTGACTGGCGAGAGGTGTATAGGTTATAAATGTGCACACTGGTATGCTCTCTCACGAGGCCAAGCAGCAGGCAACGTGTATAAAATAGTAACTTTGAAAAGTAGGAGTATAGGAAGTGCACTAAGAGTTAGCGGGACCCATAGCCTCGGAGAAGAAAATAATGAGTACTCAGAGAACACCTTGTGGATCCTCACTGAACACTGATATTTTGTAAATCTAAATGTAAGTGCCCCCTCTAAATGTAAGAGGCAATTACAACCGACCTCAAATATGGTGCATTTGTAAACTGCGCGCTACAAACACCACAGTTTGATTAAACCGTCAACCTGGAGACCTGGTCAAAACAGCGCTGTGAAGGCACTGATTCCCTGGAACTACCACAAAATAGGTAGATAGAATAGATGGATAAGTTTGCTAGAGTAGATGAACATTACAATAATCTTTATGGTCTTCTAGTACTCCGGGCTTTCACTACAGCCTATGTACTCATTAACCCACACACTATGTGGCGAGATGCGCAGCCGCCTCATACCTTTCCAGATCATCCTTATGTGATGTAGAAAGGTGTTTGGTAGAACAAGTACACGGCTACAGGGTGCACACACTTGGCCCGGTAAAAGGTGAAAGCCATTTTAAAAAGTTGTTAATTATTTTCCCGCATCAACGTATTATCTCAGGACGAATTAATTAAACATTAAAGCCGAATTAAAATATAATTCTCTTAGGCATTTGAAAGTGGCGAAATTTTTTATTTTCATATTAATCTTAGCATGAATTTTGATGGTCTTATTGTCCGCAGTCAAGTGTGGAATATTTAGTCCTGGAGACCACTGTAGTGGCACATCTCCTGTACCAGGTAAGTCCACTACGGGCTCACCATAGTCCGTGCTACTTGGAACTTGTTGTTCCCAGTAGCTGAACCTAAAACAACAACAACATTCACTTTAGCACTGTTTCGTGGGTGTCTTGAACAGAGACGAGGGCCGTTGTCGCTCGATGTAATACTTGATTAGTTCTTGTATATGTATTAGTTCCTGTATCAGTACATGTATATGTATTAGTTCCTGTATCAGTACATGTATACGTTTCTGTATTATTATCTGTATCAGTACCTGCGTCATTATCTGTACCTCTTGTATCATTACTTGTGTAAGTTCCTGCATCATTACTGTTTGAGCAGCTGGAAATATAAAAATACACATTAATACTAAAACACAGTGGTTTTGATTTTGATAAAAGGGATTCAGCTATAGTTTCCTGCTATCTTGAGGTTATATTGAGATGATTTCGGGGCTTTGCGTCCCCCACGGCCCGGTCCTCGACCAGGCCTCCTTTTTGTTACACACCCCCGGGAAGCAGCCCGTAGCAATTGTCTATCTCCAGGTACCTATTTACTGCTAGGTGAACAGGAGGATCAGGGTAAAGGAAACTGCCCATTTGTTTCGGCCTCCACCGGGGCGATCAGAGTTTTCATAATTTTCGGAGTCGTGGAACCAGTGAAGACTTAAGATATAAGCATGTATCATGTTTATTATATAAACATGATACATGTCCTAAATTGTCCCCACGGCCCGGTCTCAACACCTGCCTCTTGCTCGGGGCTCTAGTCAACCAGGCTGTTGACTAGACGCCGCTGCTCGCAGTCTGACATATGAACTACAACCAGGTTGATTAGGCATCATTTGGATGTGTTTATATAATTCCCTTTCGGACACCGAGAGGTCGGCTAGTCTTGGACCCTTGTGTATATAGAACCGTCTCTTGCGCACCCATTGCACCTAATTTTGTAAAAGTGCTACTGTTCACATTCTTCCATGTCTCATGTTAGTCTCATGCTCGCGTAAGGAGTTATATTCTTACGTAGATTTGAACTAGTTTTAATATTTTCCAAAGTGTAAATTATTATGTATTTCTTGTGGATATTATTGTTTGCTTATTTAGGTGCCATTGTTTATATGGTTTCAGTTATGCGATTAAAGC
Organism: Procambarus clarkii; assembly: GCF_040958095.1. NCBI lineage: Eukaryota > Metazoa > Arthropoda > Malacostraca > Decapoda > Cambaridae > Procambarus > Procambarus clarkii. Next base: position 16,426,065 of record NC_091237.1, on the reverse strand, counting down.
TGACCAGGAATATAAAGTTCAGGTAAGTTTATTGAGACAATAAGATACATCTCAAAGGGATAGGTCATTTCTACCCTCCATCAGGAATGTCACTGGGTACACCAGTTAGAAAGGACTACAAGGATCTGTAACATTCCTCCCAATTTATAAGAGGGAACATTCATACGCTCGCATATTATGACTATAAAATATATAACCCAATTGAAGGAGCGGCGAGAGGGTTGTAGTGAAGTGTATGATAGTACCACTGACGGAGGCACGGTGGGTGAACGAGTAGACTGGCTGAATGGCAAGGTGGAATGGTTGGGCAGAAGAGGGTGCGCTGGGCTGCCCCACACACACACACACACACACACACTGTGGTGATAGCCAAAGACCAGGTACATGAAGGGTGATGGATGAATCTCACTCAAGTCCCTCACCGAGTGAGGGTCGCATTCAGATTGGTTCAGAGAAGTTAGTTGGACAAACAGTTGAGTCAGACTATGATGTAGCACTGTGTCACACTCTGGCTCTTGACTGCCTTTCTGCGCGCTCGGTTAACTGTTATGACCAGTAACACACTAAATCACAATTGACGATGACTAGTTATAGTGACTTCTATTTTGTTTTGAAAAGATGTTCCGACTAGTATGTCTGAGGTTCTTCACACTTTCCAGTTGAGACTGACACTGCAAGAGGCAACACCTCACTAGTGCAGTCATCACCTAGAGAAATGAATGATTAAAGCTACATTTTATGTTGGTGGCAGACATGTTGAGTTTTGTCAGCTGGTCTTAGTAGTTGGGCACTGTCAGTAGTGACACGTGAGAGTATGGGCGGTGACAACCCTGCGCCGACACACCTCAAGGTGACAATCTGTGAACAGTAGTCCCCCGCGAGTACATTCCACGATGTGTTCACAATATGTATTTATAAATCTTATCTGTTTTGAATTGTAATAGAAAATTGGATTAAAACGAGTTATGTGGCGTGCGGTGAGTCACGTGACCACGAGTTACCGCTAGTTAGTCGATGGTGAATGTAGAGGGGAATGAGGGGGCGGAGGGAGGGGGGGGGGTGGTGTAAGGGGGCTGTTAACTTCCGGTAAGGTGGGGGGGGGGGCGTCACATTGTGCCGATGGTGAGTCATGTCAGTAACCCTCGCTAATTATCTCCCCCGACCTTTCTCCCCTTCCCTCTCCCCCCTCTCCCCACCCCTCCCCTCTCTCCCCACCCTGCGGGCCTCATGCAGCATCCTAACTGTAGTTACATTTCTTTTATTTCACTTGTATGTCATTAAGGTTGACTCACGGTTGATGTATAAGCTATTAATGGCACCACGTGGGAGTAGTGAAGGGAGTCATGACTAAGTTATCCTCGCCGGGTTTTCGTTATCGTGTTCTCGACACACACATCCAAATAATACCTGATTAACCAGGCTGTGATTCATACATCAGGCTGCGAGCAGATGTGTCCACCAGCCTGGTTGACCAGACCACCAACCGGGCCGCAGGACTGTTGATCCCCGGAAGCTACATTAGGTAGATACCGCCATATACCTGTATTTTTGCAGGTGTTCACTTCTAGTGTCTGAGCCAATTTTTAAAGTTTCAATGAACTGGCTTAGTTGAATTTGGCGGAGACATGTGGAGGTGCGGGCGGAGGCGCGCGCGCGCCAGACACTGGCACCGTAAGACCTACATACTTGTGGCTTTGCTGGCATTTTACACCACCACTAATTTTAACTTCCTGCTTTCACAAATACATTTTCCTAACACCATTTTCAATATACTGTACACTGTTTTATCAATTTAATACTGAATACATTGAAGGAAATTTAAATATAAAATAATTTGTTTAATAAGCAGCTTTATAAAAGGCAAGACCCCAAAAAATCCCGGATGACAAGATATTATAAAAATGATAAGTCACATTTTTTCCAAACTTGTCAGATATTAACCTCGAGACTTGGCTTCCTCGTGGAAGTCTTTTTGGATTACTTAAGTTATTTATTATTTAAGTTAATTATTGTTTGTTAATGTAATTGTGTTAATCTGGTTGTATGTTAATCTCTTTTTCTTTCTCTCTCTTGGGTTTTGTATCTTAATCTAATGTTTTTAAATGTGTTGATGTGGATATGTTTGTGTGGATGTGGTTGTTTGGGTTGTTGCTTATTTTTAAGCAACAACCCAAACTTATAAAACTTATTAATTATTCAATACTTATAAAACTTATTATTCAATATTTTAATTCACAGTAAAATAATGTGTTCTTGTCAAAAGTGGAGATTTCCGCCAAGGTTAAGCCAGACTCGTCAATTTTTGTCATTTTTGTTGCAACTTTTTATTTTTTGTTGTTGGTGAGGTGTTGCAACAACAGAGGTGTTGTTGCACCTCTGCTCTTCAACGGGGGTATTCTGCACATCCTGCCATGCCTCCTGGTCTCATGTGATGTTATTTCTGTGTGTAGGTTTGGGACCAGCCCCCTTCTATTATTTTCCACATGTAAATTATTATGTATTTCTCCCGCCTGCGCTCAAGGGAATACAGATTTAGGCTCTTTAGTCGGTCCCAGTAGTTTAGATGTTTTACTGAGTGGATTCTAGCAGTAAAGGTTCTCTGCACGCTCTCCAGGTCAGCAATTTCTCCAACTTTGAAAGGGATGTGGTTAATTTTTTGTTTGCAGACATGTTCATTTGGTAGTTTATTATATTCTAGGTTGAAAAGGAAATTTTGCTAAGTGAAATTAGCCCATATGGCGTGGGAAATGTATCGTGGAGGCATCTTCGATTGCAAAGAGCTCGGGTGTTTAATACGACATTAGAGGAGGTTATAGTGGATGATGTTGACAGGTTCCTCCATAAGGCATATACGGTGTTCGTGTGGCTACAGTTTTGTGGTTAAGCGTTTACCTTGGAGGTGGGGCACATGTCTGCGCTGGCCACACACGCTCCATGTAAAAAGCATACAACATGTGTACCTTTACCGGTACAACGTGCATTTTTTTATTAATGCATTAGTTACATCTGCATTTGTGCAGCTACACTAGACTATATGAAGGGGAGTACAGTGTGTCAAAAATATGTGATGCCAAAAAATCTCCATCACACAGGATGGTTAGTCATACAGAGGCATGTGATCAGTAGTCTGCACTGGCAGACTCTGGGTGCATTATGAAGATATCAACACAAGAGTGAATAAGGCAGCAGTGATACTAGAAGTCCCCATCTCGCAGGATGGTTAGTCATACAGGGCCATATGTTCAGTAGCCTGCACTGGCAAATTTTGGGTGCAATATGAGGATATCTTCAAGAGCACGAGAGTGAATAAAGTAATTGCAAAGCTCCAGGTACCTCATGCCAACGGGTCTGAATGGTCTAATAACGTGCATTTTTAATGATAACGTGCGAAAACCTACGGCGCGCATTGCTCAATGAATTTATTTTCTTTTTAATTTCAAAGCATTTCATGTGTTCATTTGTATTCTTTACGTATAGACGTGATGCATTATGCATGAGGACCGGTTGTGAGCTCACGCTGGTTAAGTTTCTGGCGTCGCTGATAGTCTGTGAGAGAGTGGGGGCCTGAACCTGTCTGTGAGGGAGAGGGGCTGTGTGAGAGTGGGGCCACTTGAACCTGTCTGTGAGGGGATGGGTGGGGGAGCTGTGTGTGAGAGTGGGGGGCCACTTGAATCTGTCTGTGAGGGAGGGTGGCTGTGTGTGAGAGTGAGGCCACTTGAACCTGTCTGTGAGAGGGAGGGTGGAGGAGCTGTGTGTGAGAGTGGGGGGCCACTTGAACCTGTCTGTGAGGGGATGGGGGAGCTGTGCGTGAGAGTGGGCCACTTGAATCAGTCTGTGAGGGAGGGTGGCTGTGTGTGTGTGAGAGTGGAGCCACTTGAACCTGTGTGTAAGGGGGGTGGGAGGGGCTGGACCTTATACTGGTGACCTTGAGATAACACCCCACCTGATACATCACTACAACTAGCCTGGCTATAAACACAAACAGGTTACTACTCATTGGGATTTTAATAGTGATCGTTTACAGGCAGTCTAAAGTGCTCTCTAATAGTGATTTCTGTACTTTTGTCAGCTTCGTGGTACATATATCAGTGTCTGGCAGAAATCTTATGTCGAAATATCCCAGAAATTGGAATCGAATGGAAAACGCCAAATAACATAATACATTAACTGTCATAATTATAGGAAAATTGTCCTCATAACATAAAAAAACGTTAATAAAAGAATGTCATGTCAATGGTGGCCTTTATGGCACTTGCACTGTCCAGATCAGTATATTGTTCCCTTTATGGTGGGCGGCGAGCTGTAGTGAAATTGAAATAAGTTTATTGAGGTCAAATAGACACAAAGGGATGAGGTAGCTCAAGCTATTCTCACCTCGTTCAGTACATCGTGTTCATACATACATAGACACACATCACAAACAATAAACGTATTACCAAACATTCTGAGAGATAAACATATACATTTCCTAGCTGTAGTGAAAGTTGTGTTGATGATAGTTGACTTCGTCTGGCATTCTTCCCCTCTAATCTATGAGAGATGAGGCCTTGGTGGCCATATTGGTCTCCTGTGGCATTGTCTTAGGTAAGCATGTGTTCAGACAATTACCCGGGACGGAGGGAGAGGGGGGGGTTACTAGAGATAGCTAATGGGAAATCCCAAGCATTTGGGGCTAGTAGTCAGGGCTAGTAGTCTCTCCCTTAACAGACTAGTAGTCTGTTAAGTAGTCTCTCCCTTAACAGGGGCTAGTAGTCTCTCCCTTAACAGACATTTTTGTTGGTGATTTTCTCCAGTGTGAAACCATAATGGAAAGTTTTATTGGTGTGAGAGGTGACTGCAAAAGGTGACTGTGGACGAAATTGTGGTGGTATAGAAAGAAGGAAATATTAAAAGCAAATAAACTATTTAATACTATTTAAATCACTGGTGCTGTCCCGTCCCGAGTATTGCTCGGTACTCACTTCCCTCTTGAGAGCTGGAGAGATCTCTGAATTAGAGGGAATACAGAGAACATATATGGCACGCATAGACACGATAAAACATCTTAATTATTGAGACCGTCTCATAGCTCTCAAAATGCACTCTTTGGAAAGGAGGTGAGAAAGGTATCCAATAATATATGCATGGAAAATAATTGAAGGCCAGGTCAAACATACTAGGACGAAACATACTGAAGGAAATGCAGAATAGAACCAGTGAGGAGTAGAGGTGCCATAGACACAATCATAGAATACTGCCTTAACATCAGAGGTCCACAGCTGTTCAACATCCTCCTAGCAAGCATTAGAAATATTGCCGGAACAAAGGTGGATGTATTCAAAAGGCACTTAGATAAGGTCTTGCAAGAGGTGCCGGACCAACTGGGCTGTAGTGTATATGTGGGCCTGCGGGCCGCTCCAAGCAACAGCCTGTTGGACTAAGTTGTCATAAGTCGAGCCTGGCCTCGGGCCGGGCTCGGGGAGTAGAACTTTTTATTATTATTATTTTCTTTTGGAGTAGAACTTCCAGAACCCTTTCCAGGTACATTGGTTCCATGGTTTACTTTGTCCTCAAGCGGGTAGTGCTCTTAAATATTCTAGTGTGGTGTAGGACGGCTGATATTCCACAGTAATGTGTGTGTGTATGTCAGCTAGAAGTAAGACCATTGTTGTAGAGGTGCATGGGGGCCAGAGAGTGCGTGGGCGGCAGGTCGTGGCCCCTCTGGCACTCGTACCTCCAGCCGCCGTACTACACACAACACTATTTATATTCATTGACGACTTGTGGGCGCCTCTCACACCGCTGCCCCCGCCCCCCCCCCCCCATAATCCTCACACACTCATTGTACTCCCCGTCTTCCTTCCTTAGCACTGTCTGCCCTTTCCCTGCTCCCCCCCCCCCCCCCAACACAAGCTTCCCATCCCTGTGTCGACCTTCTCACTTCCCACTCACATTTTCTCTCCTGCTTGATACCTGCTTGATGGGGTTCTGGGAGTTGTTCTACTCCCCCAATCTTGTGAGAGCTTGGTCCAACAGGCTGTTATTTGCAGCGGCCCGCAGGCCCACTTACCCACCACAGCCCGGTTGGTCCGGCACTCCTTGAAGAAAACCATCTAGTTTTCTCTTGAAGATGGCCACGATTGTTCCGGCAATATTTCTAATACTCGCTGGGAGGACGTTGAACAACCGTGGACCTCTGATGTTTATACAGTGTTCTCTGATTGTGCCTATGGCACCTCTGCTCTTCACCGGTTCTATTCTGCATTTTCTTCCATATTGTTCTCTCCAGTAAGTTGTTATTTTACTGTGTAGATTAGGGTCCAGGCCCTCCAGTATTTTCCACGTGTATATTATTTGATCTCTCTCGTCTTCTTTCTAGTGAGTACATTTTGAGAGCTTTGAGACGATCCCAATAATTTAGGTGCTTTATCGCGTCTATGTATGCCGTATATGGTCTCTGTATTCCCTCTATTTCAACAATCTCTCCTGCTCTGAAGGGATTGAAGGAACTCCGTTCACACACTTTTTCACTCACTTTCCATTTTCCCTCTTCTCTTTTTCGCTCTCCTCAGTTCTTTTGTCTCCTGCCTTACTCCCTATTGTCTTCCTTTCTACGTTGTTCTCTTTACCATCATTTTCCCTTTGGCTGCTTTTTACCATATTTTTCTCTCCTTCATCCCTCTTTCCCCTCCTTTCACATCTCTTGTCACTCAGTCTTCCTGCTGTCTCCATCCCTCAGCTCTCCCTGCTATTCTTCCTCCTCATCTCTCCGTCCTTTCTACCCTTTACCTCTCCCAACTCCCCCCTTCTACTCCACCTGAGCTCCCCAACTCCCCCCTTCTACTCCACCTGAGCTCCCCAACTCCCCCCTTCTACTCCACCTGAGCTCTTGCCACCCCCCCCCCCCCCCGGGAGCCTCTTGTCAACACAACGCCACACCAGTATCAGGGAGCATGCCAACATTTTCAAGAATCTGGCTTTGGCAATGTGCGCTAAACGTTTATCTTGAATGGCGTCTTTGGCTAGTGTTGCGTGTTGATGGGATCTCTTCCCCCTCCCCCCCCCCTCTCTCTCTCTTCTCTCTCTCTTCTTTCTCTCTTCTCTCCTCTCCCTCCTCTCTCTCTCAGAGAGAGAGAGAGAGAGAGAGAGAGAGAGAGAGAGAGAGAGAGAGAGAGAGAGAGAGAGAGAGAGAGAGAGAGAGAGAGATATTGAGATATTGAGAGATATTGAGAGATATTGAGAGAGAGAGAGAGAGAGAGAGAGAGAGAGAGAGAGAGAGAGAGAGAGAGAGAGAGAGAGAGAGAGAGAGAGAGAGAGAGAGAGAGAGAGATAGATATTGAGAGAGATAGATAGATATTGAGAGAGATAGATAGATATTGAGAGAGATAGATAGATATTGAGAGAGATAGATAGATATTGAGAGAGAGAGATAGATATTGAGAGAGAGATAGATATTGAGAGAGAGATAGATATTGAGAGAGAGAGATAGATATTGAGAGAGAGAGATAGATATTGAGAGAGAGAGATAGATATTGAGAGAGATAGATAGATATTGAGAGAGATAGATAGATATTGAAAGAGATAGATAGATATTGAGAGAGAGAGAGAGATATTGAGAGAGTGTGAGAGATATTGAGAGATATTGAAAGATATTGAGAGATATTGAAAGATATTGAAAGATATTGAGAGATTGAGAGAGAGAGAGATTGAGTCCGTCAGCCAGTCAGTCAGCAGTCGTCTGCTTGTGTACCCACGGGTGTAGAAAAACAAAGAGAGCGCGGGCGGCGCTACAATAGAAGGGAACAAATCACTGAAATGCGTAGACACGATTATCACAACAAAGGGAAATAAATGTAAACGTGGAGACCGAGAAAATAGAGCAGACGCTAAAGCGCTCTTACTAGCATGAGGAAATTAAATTGAAACAAAAAGCTATATAAGAGGAGAAGAATTGAACAATATTTGTTCACATATGCGAAATACAAATAAAAAAGCTCCACCAGTATTGGATCTATACTTAGAAGGGAAGGGTCATACTCTGATAATGACAAAGAAACTAGTGAAATCTTTAAAGAACAATAGGAAGGTATTGGTCATATTCTTTATATTACTTGGTAAATGGCAATATAAAGTTATGTTTAGCATCCCAATAAACAACTTGAAAGTTAAAGATCCGGGCAGTTTTGTTATGAATGTTATCCAAACCCCAGACACTATAACTGATGTTATTGATAAGTGTGGGCATGGAGTGATGGGCCATAAAATGAGATAAGTAGGAATAACTGGTAAAGCAGGGCGTTGCATTTTACATTATCTGTCAAACAGAATGCAAAGAGTAACAGCCAGTCAAATCAAGTCCATGCGCAGTGTAAAGCTCTATACTCCAGGACTGTGTCCTGGGGTATAGAGGTCGCAAGGACATTGATTCTCTGAACCAACAACACGTAACCAAAAGGTACCCCCGTGGCAGCTAATTTTCAAAAATGTTTATTTTGTCTTGAGAGAGGAAATTTGAAACACACCGGACGAGTCCTTAGACTTTTATTACAAGTGTGGGAATCAGTAAAAAACGTCCACTAGACTTTGCGACACAGTGGTTGCAAGGATCAGGTTGGGTTACCGTTACCTGTGGCAGGTAGCTGCAGGTGACGGGTCTCCCAATCCTGAGCACTCCAGTTGCAAACTCTGTGAGCAGGAACTACGGCATGATCTCCCGCACTACATCACTGAATGCCCAGTTATTAGACCTTTCAGACCAGTTGGCATGAGGTACCTGGAGCTTTGCAATTACTTTATTCACTCTCGTATTCTTGAAGATATCCTCACAGTATACCCAAAATTTGCCAGTGCAGGCTATTAAACACATGGCTCTGTATGACTAACCATCCTGCGAGATGGGGACTTGTATTACCACTGCTACCTTATTCAATCTTGTGTTGTTGATATCCTCAAAATGCATCCGGAGTCTGCCAGTGCAGACCGCTTATCACATGTCTCTGTATGACTAACCATCCTGTGTGATGGGGATTTTATAGCATCACCTAGTTAGCTTTTTTGACACACTGTACTCCACTTCATATAGTCTAGGGCAGCTGCACTAATGCAGATGTACCTCATAACTTAATAAAAAAAAAAAAAGTAAAAAATAATTACACTAAAATCTTCACCACAGTAAAATCATTCCAAGATAGATAGGTAGTCACACTAAAATGATAATTATAACCTCTAAATACCATCATAACCAACTATGGTATTCATTAAAACACTAGTGCTATCTAGTGTGGGATGTTGTTTACACAGACAATCCTATTCATTGCTGGAGGACTGGCTCCACTGCTCAACGTGCAGAGAATTTTTACTGCCCAAAGCCACCCAGTCCAACATTTTTAATTATTGCGACCTCTTGAAGTCCCTCAAAGTGTACTTCAAATGCAGGCGAGAAAGATGTATCATAATTTACATTTAGTAAATATTAGAGGGAATGGTTCAAAGTCTCCACAGTGAACAAATTCCTTTGAGTCCAGGAGTCATGGCAGAATGTGCAACATTGCCTCGTTGAAAAAGTATAGGTGCAATATGTACTCATTAAGAGAAAATTCTGTGAACATTAGAAGTACAGAAGACACTCCTTGTAGGATGTCAGAGTACTGGAATCTGTCAGAATACTGAAGGTCCAAAGATGTGTCACAAGACTAGTACGGGAAATAAGAAGTTAGAGCTTCAAAAATAAGCTAAAGAATTAAATCTTGAAGCCCTATAGGAGAGAAGACCCAGAGGAAACATGATTCAGTCGTGTAAGATACTCGGGAGTATAGAGAAGGTGGACAAGAACGAGACGCGACACGTGGAAATGGTAAAGCAGAAAGACCGCTAAGATATAACATCAGATCCGGTTAGTATCCTCGTGTGTAATAGAAGTAGAGTTAGTTAAAGCATAAACATTACAACTTCACAGTCAGATATGGTAAAGATGTGGACCCAAGAGATATTGCTCTCTACCTACAAGTACACTGATAAGAACACAGGCGCCCACTAGCGCGCGCGTGCACACGCAAGAGCATTTGTACACAATGGCGGGCTGGCGTCACCGCCTCCGCCTCTTATTTGGCGCCAAAGCTCTTCCCGCCAAAAAAACATGGTAAATACCCCCACTAGTCTCAACACTTGTATAATCCCACTTTATACAAGAGTATCACCATTGCATGCACAGTGTGTGTATCACTGTTATCAGAAGGGTGTGTATTATTGCTGTATACGGACGGTATCACTGCATACAGGGGGTATATATAATCACTGTTCACAAGGTATAACTGTGTACAGAGGGTGTGTATCATCACTATACAGGTGGTATGTATCGTCTGCATGCAAATGGTATGTATTATCACTCCAAATTGTATGTATCATCATTATAGAGAGGGTATATATTATCACTATACGGAAGGGTTAACTGTATATAGAGGGTATGTATCATCACTATACAGATGGTATGTATCATCACTATGTAAATGTTATGTATCATCAGTATACAGTGTATATATATTATCACTGTAGGGAAGGGATAACTGTATACAGAGGTTATGTAACATCACTATATGGAATATATCACTGTATACATAGGGTATGTATTATCACTATACCCAGTGATAGTATAGTGTATCCTGCCATGCCTCCTGGTCTCCACATGAGACGAGGGGGCCAGATTCACGAAGCTGTTACGCAAGTACTTACGAACGTGTACATCTTTCCTCAATCTTTGACGGCTTTGGTTACATTTTTTAAACAGTTTACAAGCATGAAAACTTCCCAGTCAACTGTTGTTATTGTTATAAACAGCCTCCTGGTGCTTCAGAGCTCATTAACTGTTTAATAATTGTAAACAAAGCGGCAAAAGATTAAGAAAAGATGTACAGGTTCGTGAGTGCTTGCGTAACTACTTCGTGAATCTGACTCCAAGAGGCATGGCAGGACGTGCAAATTAGTCTAGTTGAAAAGCAGAGGTGCATTAGGTACGCTGAGAGAGAACTGTCAACATCAAGGGCCCGAGACTTTTCAACACTCCAGCTACACATAAGGGGCATTACTGGCCGACCCCCTCTGTGTTCAAGAGAGAACTCGATAAGCACCTCCAAAGGTGCTTATGACCATCCACATCCAACAGTGTGGTTGACCAGTCCAGAGGTCTGGTCAACCACATCACAGAGGTTAAGAGTAGTGGTGCCATAAGCACAGAGAACACTGTATGAACATCAGAGGTCCACGGTTGTTCAATCTCCTCCCAGCGAGTATAAAAAATGTTGCCGGAATAAAAGTAAAAATCTTCAAGAAAAACCTTGAGAGTTTTCTGCAAGAAGGGTCGGACCAACCGGGCTATAGTGGATATGTGGGCCTGCGGGCCGCTCGTAGCAACAGCCTGTTTGACCAAGCTCTCACAAGTCCAGCTCAGCCCCAGGCCGGGCTTGAGGAGTCCCTAAACCAGGTACCACCAACCATGAGGCATTGTTGTTTCTCGTTGTTTATTGTAAGCCTTGTATGTTGATCATCATAAAAGTGGTTACTAAGATGTGTTGTGTTGTGTTGCAGGTACAGCAGCGAGATGTGCCGGGCATCGACGCAGCTTACCTCGCCATGGACACTGACGAAGGCATGGAGGTGGTCTGGAATGAGGTGCGGTACTCCCCTTCTACGTGTCCTTACCCCTCCCACCTGCTTCCCCGACTCATCAGTATCCAGCATCCCTCCCACGTGTATTTGATTAATCAGAAGTGTGCGTCTTAGGTCCTTCCCATCATCTTTACACCTTACGTTTGCCTCTGACCCTTATGTGTGTGTGTCCTCCTGATCTCTTCCCTGTAGCTGACTCACTAGTCTGTCCCTCTAACTCCTCGTCTGCATGTTTCCCTTCGTCACCTTACGTGATATTCCTCATCTATGGCTCTTAATCCTTCACCTGTGGCTCTGTAGTTCCTCACCTGTCACTCTCTAGTTCTTCACCTATGACTCTGTAGTTCCTCACCTGTGACTATAGTTCCTCACCTGTGACTCTTCAGTTCCTCACCTGTGACTCTTTAGTTCCTCACCTGTGACCCTTCAGTTCCTCACCTCTGACCCTTTAGTTCCTCACCTCTGACTATAGTGCCTCAGATATGTCCCTCAGATGCTCAACTGTCCCTCTGGTCATATTCTTATCCATCATAAATAATGAACATAGAGCGACAGAAGCATAGGCCTGTGTACACAATTTAGAATTACAGTTTCCACCCCCCCCCCCAGGGTGTGTTTACACCCCCAAAGATGTGTTGATGTTAGAAATTAGACCGGTAATGATGTGTTTTGTATTGCATACTTTTAAGGTCACGTTATTACTTAGGGCAGACCTTTTTTATATTTTGTACAAGGTAAGTGCCATGAAAGTTTACGAAGCATATAACAGCAGCAGCCGCAGCATGGTAACTAGGGAGTGTTGACGAACGTGTTAATGAGGCCGACGTAGCAAGGGCCATCGCCACTATCCTCAGTTGTCTCTTGTGAATATATCTGTCACACTGTTGTTGTTGTTATAGATTAAGCTATTCGGAACCAGTTCCAAGTAGCACGGGCTGTGGTGAGCCCGTAACTTACCTGGCACAGGAGCGGGGCAAGTAGCACGGGCTATGGTGATGATGATGTTAAAGATTCGCTACCTGGAACAAAGTTCCAAGTAGCACGGGCTATGGTGAGCCCGTAGAGTAGCCCGTAGTGAACTTACCTGGCACAGGAGCGGTGCTGTGCTGCCACACTTTTCAAGGTCCACTGGCGCTTCTTAGGCCTTCGAATTTTATGTATTCGCCTAGTTGTGCTTGCGGGGGTTGAGCTTTGGCTCTTTCGGCCCACCTCTCAACGGTGAATCAATCAATGGATTTTTTTTCTCTCTTACACCCCCTTCCCCCCCGGGAGCAGCCCGTATTCCCCTAACAGCTGGCCCACATATCTATTTACTGCTAGGTAGCAGGTTCATCAGGATGAAAGAAACTGCCCATTCTGTGTGTGTGTGTGTGTAATTACCTAAGTGTAGTTACAGGATGAGAGCTACACTCATGGTGTCCCGTCTTCCCAGTACTCTTTGTCATATAACACTTTGAAATTTCTGACGGTTTTGGCCTCCACCACCTTCTCACCTAACTAGTTCCAACCGTCTACCACTTTGCAGACGAGGAGTCACAATAACGTGGCTGAAATATGTTGACCAAACCATACACTAGAAAGTGAATAGACGACGATGTTTCGATCCGTCCTGGACCATTGTGATACAATTGTGATCAATCGATCGTCGTCGTCTCTTCACTTTCGAGTGTGTAGTTTGGTCAATGTCTACCACTCTGTTTGCAAAGGTGAATTTTCTTATATTTCTCCAGCAGCTTTGTTTTGTTAATTTAAATCCTCAAGAACCACTTGAAGTTTCAGGTCTCGGGAATTCTTCCCTATCAATTTCATCGATTCCTGTTACTATTTTGTACTTAGTGATCATATCTATTTTTCGTCTATCTTTTAGTTTTGGAATTTTTAATGCCTCTTATATCTCCTTGTAGCTCATGTCCTTCAGTTCTGGGAGCCACTTGGTGGCATTAAATGTGTACTCACCTATTTGTGCTTGCGGGGGTTGAGCTTTGGCTCTTTGGTCCCGCCTCTCAACTGTAAATAGACAATAAAACACACAATTGTGTGTGTGTGTGTGTGTGTGTGAGAGATATATATATATATAGATAGAGAGATATATATAGATATATATATATATATATATATAGAGATATATATAGAGATATAGATAGAGATATAGATAGAGATATAGATAGAGAGATATAGATAGAGAGATATAGATAGATATAGATAGAGAGATATAGAGAGAGATATGGAGAGAGAGATATATAGAGAGAGAGATATAGAGAGAGAGATATATAGAGAGAGAGAGAGATAGAGAGAGATAGAGATAGAGAGATAGATCGATCACCTATGTGTATACTCGTCTATTTATGCCTTTAGAATCTAGTTCTAGTTCTTGGACTTTGCTTTTGTAGCTACCGGTTGGTTAATGTAATGACTCTTGACCTATTTTTCCTGTCATATCAGTTTTTAAAGTTATGAATGGCGTTAGCCTCTACAAGCCCTTTAGCCACTCATCCTGTTAGTGCCTTGTAGGTGGCAGTCTGCTTTACGTGTCAGGTTCCTTTATGAAGACGGTTATGGAAAGGTCAGCTGTGCCGGGAGTGTTCGAAAAAGTAAAGGCTTTCTTGTTGGGTATCCCTGAACACATTACGGTGTTCAAAAGATAATATCCTGTGTTTCCCATAATTTGAGAAGCCCGTGAGATATGAAGAGGATGCCTTTATTTGTGTATTGTGGTGCAGGGAAGGTGCTCATTGTTATTGGACCATGTAGCCCCCCCCACCCTACCCCAGGCTGGCAGATTATAGAAGCATTTTGACACATGGCCAGGAATGTGGTGGGAAACCCTGAGCGGTATCATGAAAACACGTGAACATAGCCAAGTTGCTGCAAACTTTCTCAGGCGTGCCTTGATACCAGGAGAAGCTCTCAGTAGCCTCCATAACAAGTTTGGAAGTGGCCAACCTTACCCATCCTAAGGTTACCTTGAGGTGGTTCCCAAGATCAGCGCCTGACTGCGGCTCGGCCTCTGGACAGGCCGCCTGCTTCACAATCTGGCCAAATGGCGTGTAAAGTTTGGAATTTATATGTTTCTGTACCATACTATGTACCATGAAATTTTCATAGCACATCATACACGGGTTTGGCACAGACACGCCCATTTTTAGATTAAACTTGAGAAAGAAAAACAAAAATTCATTATCTGTTGATATTTAAAAATGGGGTATGTATATATATATATATATATATATATATATATATATATATATATATATATATATATATATATATATATATATATGTAATTTTGGGAAGAAATAACCCACGACCTGACAGATATAAGCTGGGAAGAACAGCAAGACAATGTAAGTCAATACTTGGAGAGACCAGGCACAGCTGCTGGACCACTGTGACAGATGCTGTGGATGATAAGCAAAACGCTGGTGTAATATACACAGATTTCGCAAAAGCCGTCGACAAATGTGACAATGGAATTATTGCGTACAAAATGCGTTCAAAAGGATTTACTAGGAAAATAGAACTTCCTAACTCACAGAACCCAGAGATTAATAGTCAACAAAGTAAAATCCGGATCATCCACCGTGAAAAGGTCAGTTCCCCAGAGAACTGTGCTTATTCTGGTAACTTTTATCATCCACATATCAAGACATACGCGAGGATACACCTATAGTACTGTATCATCCTTTGTAGATGACACTAGGATTTTTATGAGACTTGATAACCAAGTTATCACAAGTGGAGGGGCGGGCTTGGTGAACAGAAGGACTCCCAAGCCCTCTCCAGGTATGCTCCACAGAAATACAAAATAAATTTACACTTGGAAAATTAGAGGGACTGGTTTCAAATGTGCATAGGGAAATAACTCCCTACGAGCTCAAGAGGCATGGCAGCAAGTGCAATGCCTCCTGTTAAAAGCAGAGACGTGCTAGGTACACTAAGAGGCCAACCCGTTCTCGCAAATTTAATAAGTCAATATTGACTTATTAAATATGTGCATAGGTGACATACTTAACATAATAGATACCCTTAAAAAGATTCATAGAAAACACCGACCTTACCTAACCTTGTTAGTATCTTAAGATAAGCATCTTATTGCTTCGTAATTACAATTATTACCTAACCTATAATAGGTATAGGTTAAGTAATAATTGTAATTACGAAGCAATAAGATGCTTATCTTAAGATACTAACAAGGTTAGGTAAGGTCGGTGCTTTCTATGAATATTTTTAGGGGTATCTATTATGTTTAGTATATCACCTATACACGTAGTTAATAAGTCAATATTGACTTTACGAATTTGCGAGAACGGGTTGAAGAGGCAATTCTACCCACGTGAAGGATCCAAGACTTATCAACACTCTCCCTCTACACATAAGGGGACATGACTGGCCAACACCTCATGGTGTTCAAGAGAGAACTTGATGGAAGCGTGTTGAACAGTCTCGGGCCTCATGTTGATAGAGTTCTCTGAGTGCCTGTTACACCTTTGCTCTTCAACGGGGGTATTCTGCACATCCTGCCATGCCTTCTGGTCTCATGTGATGTTATTTCTGTGTGCAGGTTTGGGACCAGTCCCTCTACTATTTTCCACGTGTAAATTATTATGTATCTCCCGCCTGTTCTTTTTGCCTCTAAAATAGATTTTATAAGTTATATTTAAATAAATGCTGCTGCTGCTGCTATTTCGTCGCCTGAAATTGCTGTTACATGTCGGTCATCTGTGTGTTTTGTTTACTACTACACCACACCGACTCAACCCCACACCCACACACCACACCCACACACCACACCCACACACCACACCCACACACCACACCCACACACCATCACACCGGGTGTGGGTGTGGTAGTGACACCTGGGGGCTGGGTGGCCGAATAGACAGCGCTCTAGGCTCGTGGACCTAGGGACCGGGGTTCGATCCCCGCACCCGGCGGAGACAGATGGGCAGATTTTCCTTAACCCTGATGTGCCTGTTACCTAGCAGTAAATAGGTACCTGGGAGTTAGACAGCTGCTACGGGCTGCTTCGTGTGTGTGTGTGGAGGAAAAAAATAGTCAGTAGTTACTTCTGTTTTCTAAGAGAAGTTCCGTAAGCAGTTAGTAACAGTTGATTGACAGTTGAGAGGCGGGCCGAAAAAGCAGAGCTCAACCTCCGCAAGCACAAATAGGTGAATACACCCATTCAAAAAAAAAAAATAGAAAATTATCTGAAGATAACCACCACACACGGTTACCACCACACACAGTTACCACCACACACAGTTACCACCACACCAACAGTTGCCTCACCACAACATGTACACTCCCACTGTTACCTCTGTTAGAAATATTGCCGGAACAGAGGTGGAAATCTTCAAGAAGCATATAGACACGCCCTGCAAGACGTGCCGGACCAACCAGGTTGTAGTGGATACGTGGGCCTGCGGGCCGCTACAAGCAACAGCCTGTTAAACCAAGTTATCAAAAGTCGAGCCTGGCCCTAGGCCGAGCTTGGAGAGTACAAGAACTCACCACATCACGTATACACCCCACTGAACACAACACCTACACCCATCCACACCCAGTGTTGCCTCCAGCTCACAACAATACCTATCAGCCAGCAACACCCTAGTGTTGCTGGCTGAGGTCAAATTATCTTGATAATATTAGTGTAATATTAATATGATGACGCTTTGATTTGAGTGTGACGGCTCGTCATTAATTGACATTTATATTATTTTATTAGTGTAATTTGTTCATGTTAGCTTTATTCTCACCTTGTCTGTTTTCCCTTTCTGCTTCTTCCTTTTGGTACGGATCTCTAGTTTCAGGTTAGTATCAACATTTGTATTGTGTGGGTGTGGGTTGGGTTGTGTATGGAGTGAGTGAGTGTGTGTGGGTTGGGTTGTGTATGGAGTGAGTGAGTGTGTGTGGGGGGGGGTTGTGTATGGAGTGAGTGAGTGTGTGTGGGTTGGGTTGTGTATGGAGTGAGTGAGTGTTGGGGTTGGGTAGTAGGAGTGAAAGAGTAGGGAGGTGGTGGAGGAGTGTCAAGGTAAGTACTGGTGTCAGTGACAAGAGTAAGGGAGGGTGTGAACGGTGGTCACTGGCATGTGTGAAACTCTTGACCCACCTGCCCTACTACCACCCACCTGTCCTACCACCCACCTGGCCCTACCACCCACCTGGCCCTACCACCCACCTGTCCTACCACCCACCTGGCCCTACCACCCACCTGGCCCTACCACCCACCTGCCCTACTACCACCCACCTGTCCTACCACCCACCTGGCCCTACCACCCACCTGGCCCTACCACCCACCTGGCCCTACCACCCACCTGTCCTACCACCCACCTGGCCCTACCACCCACCTGTCCCTACCACCACCCACCACTGCTATAGGTTCATGTTATCTCACATTGATCACACATTGCCTCTTACATGAATTATTACAAGGCTCGTTATTCTCTTTGTGAAAATCTAGCATACCTCTTGGTCTTATTTGTTTGTATTAATCTGACTTTTGGACGTTTGCCAAGTTTGCGATTAAAGTGTTAGATGCCCATCTACACACCCACGAGATGAGTGTTCTTTTCTGATCCAATGTGAAAAGCACACCCACGTGTCAGGTCGCCCTCGAGTGTAATAGTTAACACAGTAACATCCTGAGCCTCCGTCGTGAAAAGCTCAGTCCTCCAAGGTACCGGAGCAAGCACGGTACCTTGCATTTCTCATCCTCATTTCAGACATTGTCAAGGATATAAACTATAATACTGTATCATCATTTGCCGCTAAAATTAGGATTTTCATGAGAGTAGACAATATAGAGGACCTACGACACCGCAAATCTGATGTTAACCGAGTCTTTCAATGGGTCAGATAATTATATGATTAATGAAGATAAGTTCCAGCTTTATGGAAATACGAAAATATAAAAACGGAAACAATATATAAAACGCAGTTAAATCAAACTGTAGAACGAAAACACAATGTAAAGGATCTAAGAGTATTCATGTCGGAAGACCTTAAGTTTAAAGAACACCTTAAAGTAGCTGTCACGATTGCAAAAAAAAAAAAAATGACAGGTTGGATAACAAGACCTTTCCAAACAAGGAGATGCCATACCAATGCATACCAATGATGATACTCTTAAAGACACTAGTGCTCTCTAGGTTAGAATATTGTTGGACACAAACAGCTTGTACTTCTTATCATCCTCAGACTGTAAATCTGATCTTACATGCCTCCTGATCAGAGTTTAAGTCTGACCAGGGAGAGTCTAGACCAGCGTCAGGTGTGTGCTCTTACGCTTACCTCTGTTGTCTTACCTGTATGTGTATCTATATGACATGAGCAGGGAGCAGGGGTGCCATAAGCACAGAGAACACTGAATAAACATCAGAGGTCCGCGGTTGTTCAACATCCTCCCAGCGACTATAAGAAATATTGCCGGAACAACCGTGGACATCTTCCAAGAGAAAACTAGATGGTTTTCTTCAAAAAGTGCCGTATCAACCGGGCTGTGGTTGATATGTGAGCCTGCGGGCCGCTGTAAGTAACAGACTAGTGGACCATACTCACAAGTCAAGGTCCTGGCTTAGGGCCGGACCTGGGAAGTAGAAAACTCCCAGAACCCCATCAAGCAGGGACCATGCCTAGTTCAGTATCAGGTGTGGGCTCTTATTTTTATCTCTTAAGTCAGACGAGGAAGCACGTCTGGGTATATCACTTGCAGCTTATTGCTGGTCGTTCAGATTCCTTTTACATAGGTGTTGAACTGTGTGTGGTAGCGTGAGCCACATTGGCCGCCACATTGGTTGAGCGTGAGTCAGTTCCTCAGACGCTGGGTCATGTACAATCACGTATCTGTGGTGGTGGATGATACTATAATGGCATCACACCCAGCGAAGGCCACCTTCACCTCGTCTGACCTACTTGCCTCGCTTCACTGCAGGTAACTGCTGTGGTTTATGTGGCACACCATTTTGTCTGACCTAATTTCATGTCCAGAAGCGTCAGTTGTCAGCGTGAAGAAGCGTGTTAGTAATTGTATCGCTGTACACAGTATGTGTCATAGAGGACTAATGTAACACATGACACACACCGGAGTACTTAAACCTCTGGCATCGACTCACAACACCTCAACTGTAATTCTTGGAGCGGAGACGAGATGTTATAAAATGCACACGATAAATACTGAAAGAACAGGCATAACAAATTTCATCATACTGGATGGAGAGAGATGGCAAAAAGTATAAAATAAATCACATGAAAAGTCAGGATTTATTACTATGGTAACGGTGCACGTATGTAGTCCCTTTGTGTCTCTTAGTTCATGTACAAGTTCGCACAACTTGTTTACCTGTGTTTGGTTCCGGGGATCAACGTCCCCGTGGCCCGGTCTCTGACCAGTCCTCCTGTTTGGTTGCCTGGTCAACCAGGCTGTTGGACACTGCTGCTCGCAACCTAACGTATGAATGGTTGATCAGGGATCCTTTAGAGGTGTTTATCGAGTTCTGTCTTGAACACCATGAGAGATTGGCCAGTTATGACCCTTATGTGAAGCGGGAGTGTTGAAAAGTCTTGGGCCTTTGGTGTTGATAGAGTTCTCTCTCAGCGTTCCTGTAGCAGCTTGGATTTAGACAGGGAAAGTCGTGTCAGAACCCTGATGGAGTTGTATATTAAGGCTATTACAATACGACAAGAAAAAGAAGGCTAGATAAATTGTTTTTTCATGGACTGTCAAAAAGCATTTGATATTCTTCTTCACTTTATAAGATACTGGTGCTTTCTTGGGTGGAATATTATTGCTCAATAGCAGCCTCATTCAAAGCTGAGAAGTTGCTGACCTGGAGAACATGCTCACTTCATTTACTCCCTGAATTCAGTCAATAAAACAACAATTTTATTGGGAACGTCTAAAATTTCTAAGCCTGTATTATCTCGGGAGTGCAGGCGAGAGAGATACATAATAATTTACACTTGGAAAATATTAGGGGGACTGATTCCAAATTTGCACTCGGAAATAACTAATTTTGAGACTAGGAGGCATGACAGCCAGTACAAAATAGCCCTGTTGAAAACAGAGGTGCAATCGATACGTAGAGAGAACTCTCTTAACATTAGGGGCCCCAAGACTTTTCAACACACTCTAAACATAGTGCCACAACTAGTTGACCTCGTATGGTGTTCAAGATAGCGCTTGATAAATGCTTCCAAAGGATACCTGAACAACCAGACTGATTCACATGTCAAGATTCACATGTTAGATGCACTTGCTCAACCTTAGCAAGTGCATCTAACAGCCTGGTTGATGAGACCACCATGCAGGAGTCGTGGCCAGATAACGGGCTGCAGGGACGTTGATCCCATAAACCAACATAGTGTAAACAAGTAAGTTAAAACTCTGATATCTGACCTTCCCGTTCTTGTGTAATGTTTGTACTGCTTTCTGCTCTCCTTGTGCTCCTTACTCATTTTGCTTCTCTGATTTTCTTTGCCATCTTTCTCTCTCCTCCTTTGACATGTCTCGGCTAATGAATGCCCCATGATAAGTAATTCTGTCCCTCAATTTCCGCCTTACAGCCAGTATATATTTCACAATCAACTTGAAAATGGTCCAGGACGGACCGAAACGTCGTCGTCCCTTCACCTTCTAGTGTGTGGTCTGGTCAACATATTTCACCGGAGTAATATTCTGAAGGATCACTTTCTCTGGTTGTTTCCAGCCCGTAGAGTTGTGTTAAATTTTTCCGGTTGCCTCATTAGCCTGTATTTTGGTCAGAATTATTTTAATATCTTTCTGGCCCTCCCCTCTCTCTTCGTTATCAATATATATATCTCTGGCTCTGGTAGATTATAGATTACAGCTAATTTCCCCATCTCCCGCCTTGTACATTTCACAACCTGCTGGCTTTTTTGCAGCATTTATTACTGTTGCCTATCTACCTTGTGGCTACCTTGTGGAAGTTCCCAGGATCAAGATCCCCGCGATCCAGTATATGATCAGGTATCCTTTGGAGGTGTTTATCGATTTTTCTCTTGAAATCCTTGAGGTCGGGCAGTAATTCCCCTTATGTGTAGTTGGAGTGTGTTGAAAAGTCTTGATGTTGATCGTTCTCTCTCAGCGTACCTATTGTACCCCTGCTTCTCAATGGAGCAATTATGCACATCCTGCTATGCCTCCTGTTGCTTGCCCTCTGATCCTTTAGCTACTTCGGCAAATGTTTTGTCTGGTCTTACATTGCTGTATTAGTAACATTCTCTACCTCAATAGAAATAACAGATAAAGTAGAGCCATCTAAAATAATTTTTCTGTCAAACAGAATGCAAAGTGTAAGTCAGTCAAATAAAGCAGAGTACAAGCTCAGTGAAAAGCTCTGTACCTGATCACCTAGGCTGTGATTCATACGTCAGGATGTGAGCAGCCGCGTCCAACAGTCTGGTTGACTACACGACTAACGCGGCCTGGTCAGAGACCGGGCCGCGGGGCGATTGATCCTCGGAACTACCACAAGATAGGTGTTATAGCCACCTCAGGGCAAAGCCCTTGCACCACTGCTTTAACTTATTTTCATATCACATATAAACAAAAACACAAGTCACAATTTCGTGTCATCTTTTAGAAGATGACAAAAATCAGCACGAAAATGACTTTGTAAAAGACATTGAAAAACTACAAGCGGATATGAATAGTTTTCGATTGTGCAGGAGAAAATGACATGATGGCTAACAGTGATAAATTCCAGGTATGTTAAGAATGAAAACCTTAAACAAAGGAATGCAACATGGAAATGATACTGGGAATAATGGTGTCTGACACACAGAAATTACAATAGCGTGATGCATCATATGAACAAATCCACAAGGGCCGTGACGAGGATTCGAACCTACTTCCGGGAGCATCCCAGACTCTGCCTTAATCGACTGAGCTACGACATGGTCAAAAGATGGTGGATTTGTTCAATGGTGTCACGACCTAACCTTTAGGGAACATGAGCAAGCAAATATAGCGTCAGCTAGAAAAGTGATAGAATTGATTACGAGAATCTTCAAATCCAGGGATCCCATCACAATGCTAATACTATTCAAATTACAGGTGGTTTCCAGCCTTGAGTACTGCTCGATACTCACCATCACTTTCAGAGCAGGAAGAGATTGCTGAAATAGAAGGAATACAGAGAACATGGCACGCAGACACATGATAAAGCGCCTATTGGGATCGTCTCAAAGCTCTCAACATGTACTGTCTGGAAAGGAAACGAGGGATGAATCAAATATAGGTACATAGAAAATACTGGAGGGCCAGATCCCAAAATACCACGGTAAAATAACAACATAGTGGAGTGAACGGTGTGGAAGGATATATCCATTGAAGAATATTGGTGTCATAGGCACAGAGAACAATGTAAGAACATCAGAGACAGTTTTCTGTGTTGTCGGACCAACCAGGCTATAGTGGATATGTGAGCCTGCTGACCGCTCCCATAAACAGCCAGCTGGACAAGCTCTCACAAGTCAAATCTGGCTCCGGGTCGGGTTTGGGAAGTAGAACTCCCACACTCCCATCCGGGTACGATCCACGGATTTAATTAATACTTAAAACAAATTTAAAGTAAATTAAAAGGTAAAACTCTGGGTAATGTTTACAGTAGGGGCGTTTGCTTGAGGTTCAAATATAAGACTCGAATAAATTACGTGAAAGATGGTCATGTGTAAATTGGAGAGGAGCGTCGCCATGGTAACGGGAGGAGAGCATGGTAGCGGCAGCGCTGCCAGCCGTACTTCCCGCCTCTGCCAGGCCTAAAATGAGAACATCAATTTGATAATCCATTAATCTGATGCCTTTTGTCTTGTTATCCCTTAATTTGCAAATTTCTATCAGGTAAAAGTGGTAATTATTTGTGCTAATGGATGTACTAATGGTAACGATTATTAATTAGGGACCCGGTAGAACAGTCGGGTTCGTTCTCGACGCACAATCCAGAATTCCGGGTTCTTATCTCCGGTGGGACAAATATGGTTGGGCGCATTTCTATCACCTAATGCACTGTTCACCTAGCAGTAAGTAGGTACTCAGTAGTTAGTCAGCATATGGGCTTGCATCCTGGGGGGGGGGGGCAGTAATTCGACCTTGGGGGACGGGGGTGTGGCCTCGATATAAGCCTAACGTGTATGAATACACTCTGGCTTCCTGTCCCCGCAACACAATGAATTATTATATTAATGTAGCACGCACATGCGCACAGGAACACGAGGGGTCATAGATGGAAACTGGAGACGCAGGTGGGGTCAGAGACGCCAGACAGAACTTGTGAGTGTTACAGCTGTCAGTTAGAGGAATTGGTTAGAAGTAGAAGTCGCTGAAGCTAATTAGATTGGGGGAAAGAATACCTGGTAGGGTAATCCAGTGGATAAGGGAGTACCTAAGCAATAGGAAGCAGAATTATCACTTTATTAATTCTGCTAGAATTTACCTACTTTAAACTATCTGCTAGATTAAGGACCTGCCCGAAACGCTGCGCGTACTAGTGGCTTTATAAGATTGTAAATACTATGCTATGTATTCTCTCAAACCCAATGTACCTTCTTGTATATAAATAAATAAATTAATTAATTAATTAATTAATTAAATAATTAAATAATTAAATAAATAAATAAATAAATAAATAAATAAATAGTTACTTACTATGACGGATGAGACCTCAGAATGGCGTGATGTCACCAGCGGAATCCCACAGGATTCTGTACTCTGACCTGAACTGTTTCTAATATACGTTAATGATCTTCCAGAGGGTATAGACTCATTCCTCTTAATGTTTGCTGCTGATGATGAGAATGATGATGAGAAAGATTAAGACAGGATGACAGCATGAAGCTACAAGGAACCCTTGACAAACTGAAGGAATGGTCAAATAAATGGCCACTAGAATTGGTGTAGGGCACAGGGAGCTAAATGTATGCTTCGAGGAAATTTGTACTATTTTTTATAGTCTGGGAAAAATAAAGCTAAAATCAAACTTAAATATTCCTAGTCCAAGTATAGCACATATATGTACTATATTAGACCTCGGATAGTGTGTATTAGGCCTA
This sequence comes from Procambarus clarkii, assembly GCF_040958095.1. Lineage (NCBI taxonomy): Eukaryota > Metazoa > Arthropoda > Malacostraca > Decapoda > Cambaridae > Procambarus > Procambarus clarkii. The sequence continues at coordinate 16,401,356 of NC_091237.1, read as the reverse complement.
GGATGGTTAGGTTTATAAAGTTTTATAAATATAAAGCCTTTTCTGGTTTGTCCAAATTTAGTAATACAAAAGTCTATCTTCTGATGGTCCGTCACGACATATGTATACTTTCGACTACATAGTTACTAGTTTTTACTAATAGTAACTTTTTTACTAAGTTACTTAGTAGTACCTAGTAAGTGTTTTCTTTTTACGAGGATGGGCTGGAGGAACGAGATTTACGCCCAAACAAGGGGACATGGATGGCAGCAGGAAAATGGTGGCGACGGCAGGCTTGTGAGACGGATGTACAAAAATCTGTACATGCACAGATTTTTGTTGCAATATATGGTTGCTTACACAGTCTGCTACGACCGGAGGCCCGGCCTCTGACCCAGCCTCCGACCCGGCCTCCCGGTTGGTTGTCTGGTCAACCTGGCTGTTGGATGCGGCTGCTCGCAGCCTGATGTATGAATCACAGGCTGGTTGATCAGGTATCCTTTGAATGGGTTTATTAAGTTCTTTCTTGAACACTGAGAGGCCGGCCAGGTATGCCCCTTATGGGTTATGGTTGTGAACACTCAAGAGGATGAGCTGCATGGCTGCTCTTATTTGAAATCCATACAATTAAAAAAGGCCTCCAATTGATACGAAATAGGTCTCCTTCGGACATCATCCGCAGTAAAGGAGTTAGTTGTGCAATTTCGCTCATTTGCATATGCCCTCTTATGTAATAGATGATGGTAGAAAATTTACCCAAACCTGCACCACAACTACCATCACCACATTTTGCAGTTACCATCACCACATTTTGCAGTTACCATCAATACAACCATGACACCACAACTGTAGCCACCAACCTACTCCACTTTATCATTCTCCTCCACCATATCTTCTCAGCACCACCACTTAAAAATTGTAAACCTAACCTAGAGTCAGAAAAATACTTATGTTTATGTTGCCCTAGAGACCTTGCTTATATGGCATCAGATAAATTATGTACCATTTAGCCAATAACGCCCGCCATTCTCTCCCAGCTCACTTGGTATGACTCATTCACCCATTTTCCACAGACACTCATCTGTGTGTTTGTGTATTCGCTGAAGTATGTTTGGTGGGGTTGAGCTTTTGTTACTTGATCTACCCTTAGCATTCCATCGACTTGTGTACAGGTTCCTGAGCCTTTTGGATATCTTCATTTGAAGCTGTGTATGAAGTCTGCCTCCACCAGTTTACTTCTTTGTGTATTACATTTGTTCACAATTACAATAATGAAAAAATTACTTGTAATACCTATATGTCTGCCTCATTTGAGTATAGAATTACTTGGTTCCATCTTTATTCACCTAGATGCAGACACAACTATCTCATATTTTGTCATATTTACATTTAAAATTATGTAATATCTTCAACAACTTACTTGTCTAACCCATTAGGCTTGCTGACAACTGCTTCTTTGTCTACTTTGTCAGTTCCCCAAAAATAGTATGTCTTTTTGATGATCCTCATATTCCTCTTCACTTGTGTAACGAGTTCTAATTCTCTCAGTCTTTCGTTGTTTTCCCTGAGCTCAGGAACGAGCCTTGTTGCATATGTTTGGACCTTTTCTAGTTTTGTCTTGTATTTATTTTGGTAGGTGTGTGTATGTGTGTCATCTAATTGTAATTACCTAGTTGTAGTATCATTAATATCTTTCCCTTAAAGTCCTTCATCCCAGTTGATCCTCCCAAAAAATGTCCTTTAAAATGTCATATCATCCACTTTTAACTCAACTTCGTACATAGCACATAGCAAATTTAGTATCCTACCTAAAGTATATTATCACACTTCCCAGTAGAAGCCTCTGTTTTTATTATGACATGCTGGCCCAGAGATAGCTTTTCCAACTGCTCCTGTGCGATCCAACCATATTCAACCTTTTGGTTCATACGTGTATTAGAAAAGGTCTTGAGCCCGAGTATAAAATATTATACTCAGTAGCATAATATTTTGCAGGTTCGGTTTAGTGAGCGACGAAACTTCCGGGAGCAAGAAGAGAAAATTCGATTAGTGTTTGATAACCTAACCCAGCTGGACCATCCCAACATCGTTAAGCTACACAAATACTGGATTGACAGTAAAAACGACAAACCTAGGGTGTGTGTTTATTTTTTAATTATTTCTTGTATGCGGTATTTGTATACTGAAAGTTTTATTAATATGTAATATTTCCTAAATTCATTTAATTACATGTATAGTAATTTTAATATAAATAAGTAAACTATGGTATTTGAACAAAATCAAATAATGACTATAAACAATATAATTTATAATATAAACCATAAAATATTGAATATAAATATTAGCATTGGCATTAACATTGGTAGCATTGTGCTCATGATACTTTTGTTTCAGGTTGTCTTCATCACGGAATATATGTCTTCAGGGTCACTCAAAAAATTTCTAAAGTTAACGAAAAAGAATGTTAAGAAATTACCCCTTCAATCTTGGAAACGCTGGTGCACACAGATCCTCTCAGCTCTCAGGTATGTTTCTGCGACACTCCATTCTCCTGGCTCAGGCTAGCAGCTAGATAGTCACCAGGGTTGATGAGTGGTTACTGAAGACCCCGGGTTATGTACAGAGTCCTCAACCTAAACTAAAAGAGTAGAACTTATTGATTGGAGTGCGAGATGGATTAGTGGATGTTGTTCTTAGAAAAGTTTGCTGCAAGATATGTTTTGAATATGCTTGTATATACATATATATTCATTTTACATTGATGTCATTATTGTACAATATCTTTAAGTTCTCTCTTATTTGTTGTAGTTGAGAACGACAGTTAATACATTACGGAAGTTTCCCTTAATACAAGTCCTCTGGCAATGCAGGACTCATTCCCTCATATCATTAACCCAGTTTGAGTTTTCCTCCAAGTTTCTCCCTGGTAACAGAGGCTGTATGGCCCCGGCAGTCTGGCAGGCCAGCAGCCCATAAGCTGGCGGGGCCACAGGAGGTGGAGGAGTCGTGTGCTGTGTGCGAGGCCAGGAGTCTCCCTCACCCACCATGTCAGTCCTCACTCTGGTGTCTCACACGCTGTGTTGTTGGCCTCTCTTCCGGGCCTGTCACTGCCTGATCACATGGATCAGGTGGTGTGTGCTGTTATTAACCATGAACCACTGCAGGGGCACATTGTGTGAGCCTGACCATAGTTGGGACAGTGAGTGGGTGGTGTGGAGTGTCTCCCAGGCAAGGCTATGAGGGATCTGCTGCAAAAGCCTACCTGGGGGGCCTATTACCATTCACTATTATATTTGTTACAGTTACTTGCATTCGTGCTCCCCCCCTATCATCCACGGCAACCTCACCACCGACACCATATTTATCCAGCACAACGGCCTCGTCAAGATTGGCTCAGGTAAAGTTATTTACCAAATACTTTTTGGTTGATGTAGTTTTAAGGAACTAGAAAATAAGGATTATTTTATCACGAAAATAGTGGCTTGAGATGGGTGCTACCCGAAGTTGAAAATTGAGAGTATCTTATGTAAAAACTGTGATGTGACTTGGGACTTTGTGTGTGGGTTTTTGCTTATTGTGGCTGAATCCTCATGAATGTAATGTCATTGTCAAGGGGGGCGACTCGGAATTCGTCAAGTGTAGTTCTGTCCCGTGTGTGTCCGTCACTTTGGTTTATCCCACGAACAGCGTGTGCAGATTTGCAGCGCTGTTTGGTCATCAGCACTCTGGGTCACAACATGGCTCACACAGGGACTAACCAGGGAAATGTGAGCGTGGTTGTGACCAGGGCTGGCTGATGGGGGGGCGGTGAGCTGAAGGTGGCCTCAGTGCATCCTGGTTGCTTGGAGCAGGACACCCACATTGGTAAGTCTGGGCAAATGTTTCCCCTTAGACAGCCAGGGTGTGTTCTGATACATCAACAGCTCACTGAACACTGAGGGTTGCGCTTCTCAAGTCACGGAAGGAAGGAAAAACTGACAAAGGTCCTGTTTTGCAGTGGCACCAGATCAGATCCACTCCCATGTCAAGACCTGCAGAGATGACATGAAGAACATGCACTTCATAGCCCCAGAGTATGGAAGTAGGTGCTATTTTCTTTATTAAAATATTTTTTAATACATGTTTCAAGGTGGTATATATTAGTAGAAACAGTATAATATTTATTTATCATAAACTTATATAAGTACAGTATATGCCATAGTATGGGATTTTGGGATTCTTTTAAATTAAGCACCACTGGTTCTGACTGCAATGGATGGGGAACTGCTTGGGCACAACCTTGTCCATGTAGACTGCAGTTTGGTTGGTCACTGTTTATTGACCTATCACTGCCTACAGGAAGTTGGATCTGGCTCTTGTGCCATTCATCTCCAGCAATTAGTACCTGGTGTATATATAACTTACAGAAGCATTTTAATGCATTTTCATGCTTATTCTTTAAACTGTGGAAGGAGCTTATATTCTATCATTACTTGTAGGGCATTCTACTTATTTACCACCTGCACTGCACCATCAGCATCTGTGTTGGCTGGGGCTGTGCCCAAGTTGTATTAGCTGCTGTTTTGCGGTGAATTGGCAAATTCCATGGAAGTTTTCCATGCCTGCTGGCTTGCAATTTTTGGTAATTTCCAGGTGGGTGCTAGGTATATCTTGGTGCTGCTTGCTTTCCTGTTTTGTCTACTTCACTATCTGGAGGAGGCAGTGGATCATGGTTTGTCTGAAGCGAATGTGACTTTTTTGCTGTATCGTTTATTTTGTTTGTGGCTCCTAGTTGGGTTCAGGGCTATGGCGAGTTGGTACTCCGATTCCCTGGATTCTTCTAACCCTGATGTCCTTGAAAGTGGACCTACCCGAGTCGCCAGCTTTAGCAAGTCCCACTTCTTATCTTATAAGTGTGGGCCATCCTTTGGACGCTTATCCTGTCATGGGCTCCCTGTCTGGGTATTATTCCCATATTTGGTATTTGCTTCACAAGTACATTTATCAAGCCTTACATGTTGTGTGAAGATGGCTTATCTTGGTAACTGGCTGGTTTGGGTTACCAGCCAGTCCACATGCTAGCCGTGGATCTGGTTCTTTCTCAACTTGCCAGGTTCTTAGTGAACTAGCAGTAGTCCCAGTTAACTCCATCCCATGTTCAGACTTAGTTGGATCTGGTTTATAATTAACATTTGACTTCTCTTTCTCTACCTCCTGCAGCTCAGCTCTGCCTGCAGCACCTTCACTGTATGGTGTTGGACAGCTCTTGGTGACTTGATGGTTATTTTGCGAAGTTTTGTGGGATCCTAAAATTTGCATATCTGGTGTTTTCCATGGACAGAGTTTGACTTTGGAGAGTTGTGTTGGTTCCTCTGGTTTTGCCACTGCCGGGACCATTATGTTTGGGCCCCATTTGTTCTTTATTGGCTTGTGTGTGTGTGTGTGGTTTTGTCTTCGAGCGTTTTGAGGCTCAGTTCCATGGCGCCTTCCTTCCCCATTGCTCGGTGTGTTCACGGACATCTCGACTCTGGCTTAGGATTTTGTGATCAGTGCTCTCCAAGCCTCCCAGGGTTGTTGGTTGGGTAATTACCTAAGTGTAGTTACAGGATGAGAGCTATGCTCGTTGTGTCCCTGTCTTCCCAATACCCTTTGTCAAATAACGCTTTGAAACTACTGATGGGTTTAGCCTCCACCACCGGCACTTAACTTGTTCCAACCATCTACCACTCGGTTTGCAAAAGAAAACTTTCTAATATATTTTGTCGGCACCTTTCTTTTCCTTAAATTGAATATGTACTCACCTAGTTGTGCTTGTGGGAGTTGAGCTTTGGCTCTTTGGTCCCACCTCTCAATTGTCAGTCAACTGGTGTACATATTCTTGAGCTTACTGGGCTCTATCAAATCTGCACTTGAAACTGTTTATGGAGTCTGTCTCCACCACATCACTGCTTAATGCATGTGTCCTCTTGTTTGTGAAGTTGCTGGCTTTAGGAATCTCTTTGTCAATTTGGTCGATTCCTGTTATTATTTTGTAAATGGTGATCATATTACTTCTTCCTTCTATTTTATAGTGTTGGCATATTTAACGCCTCTAGCCTCTCCTCGTAACTCTTGTTTTTCAGTTCCGGAAGCCATTTTGTAGCATGCCTTTGCACTTTCTCCAGTTCTTTGTTGTGGTTCGAGAGATATGGGCACCATACAACTATGTACTGCATATTCCAATTTTGATCTCACAAAAGTCATAAGCAGTTCTTTTAGTATTTCACTATCCATGCAATTAAAAGGAAGTCTGAAGTTTGAAAGCGACACATATGCTCCTCTCACAATGTTCTTTATGTGCTCCTCTAGTGACAGTTTACTATCCAAAAACTGCTCCTAGATTGCATTCTTTATTAGGGTTCCTTAATACCTTCCACATAATTTGTAAGTTGTCTGAGGTCTATTTTCTCCGATTACACTGTCCATAACATGACATTTATTTACATTGAATTCCATTTGCCACATGACGCTCTAAGCACTTATTTTACCTAGATCCACTTGAAGAGCATGACAATCGTCTGCGTCTCCTATCTTCCCCAGTATCTTAGCATCTTCCACAAACATGTTCATATACAGTAATTCTGTATTTCTTTTGGTAGATCGTTTATGTAGATGATGAACATTACTGGTGCAAGAACTGAACCCTGTAGTACTCTGCTAGTAACGCTCCTCCAGTCAGATATATTGCCTCGGATTACAACCCTCATGTCGTCAGCTAGAAAATTTTTCATCCATGTCAGAAGCCTCCCTGTCACCCCTCAAGCGTGTTCCAGTTTCCAGAACAGCTTCTTGTGTGGGATTCTATCAAGAGCCTATTTTAGGTCCAGATAAACAGTCAACCCAACCATCTCTCTTCTGTTGAATCTCTGTGGCTCTATCATAAAAAAAAGTAGATTTGTTACGCAGGATCTTCCTGTTCGAAAACCATACTGCCTGTCTGTTATTAATGTCATTACTCTCCAGGTGTTCTTCCATTTTAGTTTTTTAACTGTTTTTTCTAGTGTTTTGGCACACTACCACACACTTGTGCGACCACCATGTGCACAACAGTGTGCTAGTTTGCTATGGTGTGACAGACCCTTCAAAGGATTTGTCTTCTTCTGGGCTGCATTTTCTAGTTCCAGTTTGACTGCTCCACTGGTTTATTCGCTGTATGCCAGGAGGCATCATGTTGGTCCTTCCCACTTGGAGCTGTACTTGATGAGTAGCTCGGCTTTTGGATTCTCGTGGATTTGGTTCTCCTCGCGGTTTACATGGGGGTGTGTCAAACATTCTCGCAGATGATATCCTGCATTTCCATTGTATTACCATGGAGTGGACCTTTGATGACATGTCTCTCTGTTTGCTTTGCAAGATATTCTGTCGTCCTGAGGTGGATATTTTCATGTTGGCATGGAACCAGTGACTTCCCTGTTACATGGCTCCATTACTTGATGATGAAGCTCTCTCAGTGGATGATTTTCAGCTGACTGAACAATGTGGTGGTTCCTCTATTTTTATACTCCTATTTAGTTGTTGCTCTGGCTGTTGTTCAGGTTGGAGGCATTCTTAGGCAGTGTCCCTTTTGAGTCCTTGTTGACCAGCTCTGCCTTGGTTTCTGGTGCTTCTGGCCTGGTGTCTGAACCCGGGCAGTTTTCTGCAGCTCAGAAATGTGGGCACAAAATGTGGGATGTGGGCGCACTGCGGCTGGCACAGCCAGCCTTACTACAATGTAGCGGCTGATGCTTCTCTCTCTAGCTGCCAGTTTGCTTGTTGTGTTTCTTCAGGGGCTTTTAGTTTCCGTTTCTTGTGTTTTGTGTTTTGTGGACAGTGGAGATCTGCCTAGCCTTTTATTAGGCTAGGCTTGGTGATGTTGATTGTCATACTCTGTTGCCCCCTAGGGTTCACGGCTGCTATCTTCTTGAGGTTATCTTGAGATGATTTCCGGGCTTTTTTTTTTAGTGTCCCCGCAGCCTGGTCCTCGACCAGGCCTCCCCCCCCCAGGAAGCAGCCCGTGACAGCTGACTAACACACAGGTACCTATTTTACTGCTAGGTAACAGGGGCATAGGGTGAATGAAACTCTACACATTGTTTCTCGCCGGCGCCTGGGATCGAACCCAGGACCACAGGATCACAAGTCCAGTGTGCTGTCTGCTCGGCCGACTGGCTCCTAGACTCTGTCAAAATCTGAATAATTTCTTCATGCGTGATATCCAAACCCCTGTAAATATAACTGATATCAACACAAGTGTGGCAGATCTTGAAAAAGAAATTGACAACATGCCCATGTACTCAGCTCTGGGTCCAGACTCATGGAATTCAGTATTTATAAAGAAATGCACAGTGCCAGCCGCACAGACACTCAGTATAGTGTGGAGGAAGCGCTTGGACACAGGGGAGATGCCAGATGTGCTTATATCAGCAGACATAGCCCCCGCTACACAAGGGAGGGAGCAAAGCATTGGCAAAGAATTATAGGTTAGTTGCACTAACGTTCCACATAATAAAAGTATTTGAGAAAGTGATCAGTTTTTTTCTGAATTAGTTTTACTGTATTTGCCGGCGTGATTTACACACCCTCGCGTTAGCCGCATCCATCTTTTGTTTGGATGTTTTGTCCGGGGAAAAAATTTCGGGGCTGCTTCTCACCTGTCATTCTACTGGTGTGCACATTCCTGAGCTTCTTGAGCTGCATTTCTATGTTTGGAGCCTTCGCCCCATCACTGCCTCGTGCATTCCCTTTCTATTCTACTCTACCTCTGGACAAGTTTGTTTTCATGTCTCTGTGGCTCCCCTTTAGGTACTTGGTTTCTTCCTGTGTCCCATTATGGGTGTATTAATTGTATTGTTTCGTCCAATTTTACCTAGCCTCTCCGTTCCCCTTGGAAATTGTGGGTGGTGGTCATGTCTCCCGGTCTTGAGTTCCCTGGGCAGTCTTGTCTTGTGTGTGAGACTGTGGTCCGTCTGTATATTATTACCCTAGTCTTGTCTTGTGTGCCCCCTGTCCCATCCCCAAATCCTTATCCTGACCCTTTCCCAGTACTATATAGTCGTAATGGCTTAGCGCTTTCTCCTTCCATAATTCACTTCACTTCACTTGCAATATTTTGACTCTTACACTTATCAATGATACAGGTCTTTAATTGAGGGGGTCTTCCCTGCTGCCACTTTTGTAGATTGAAACTGTTAACCTTTTTCCACACATCTGCTACAACTCCTGTTCACTTGCATGTCTGAAAAATCAGCTGAAGTGGAATACTGAGCTCAGATGCACATTCTCTCAGAACCCATGGTGAAACTCCATCTGGGGCAACTGCTTTGTTCTTACTTGGCTCCAAAAGCATTTGTTTCACTTCATCTCTAGACACCTCTGTGTTCTAAAGCTGTTCTCTGGAATTCTTATTGTGTCTAGTTCTCTGAAGATCTCATTTTGTACAAACACACTTTGGAACTTTTCATTTAATGTTTCACACATTTCCTTTTCATTTTCCATGTATCTGTCCCCTATTTTCAACCTCTGAATATTAACCTTTACTTGACGTAAAGACAGTTTGACTTTAACTGACGTAAGGGTGCTCAAGCAGCTGTGCTGGAGCCTGAACTTTGCCTTGCTGGTTTAGTCTTCGGAGGCTGTTCTGGTATCTTCGGAGTGGCCACTTTCACCGCTCTTGCAATTGTCCTGTTCATTCCGCGGTATCCTTGCATTGGTTGCTGCATCTTCGGATTTTTCGGTGCCATGATGCCTTCCTCTTCCCTCGTTCGATGTGTTCACGGCCTCCACATCTCTGGGTTGGGGCTTTGTGACCAGTTCTCACCAGTCTGGTAGGGGTCGTTGGTGCTGTTCTTATGTCAGGCTCACAGCATGGAGCGGGAGTTTGCGGCGTTGTGGCAGGTACTGCACCGAATTTGGCTCCCTTGGGCACGGTGATCCAACTCCATTCGGACTGTTTCCCCGTGGTTCATTTTCTCAACCGCAGGGGGTCCCTTCGGTCTGTGGCTCTTTGGGGCTGGTCAATTTTGGTGACTCTTCTGCTGAGTTCTCAGAATTTAGCTCTCGGTGCTGTTCACATTCAGGGAGTGTCCAGTGTTCTGGCAAATGGCTGTCCCACTTCATTCCTCTTTCCATGGATGAGAGGATGGTCGACACCGCTGCCTTCCTTTGGTTTTGGCGGATGTACGGGCATCCGGAGGCGGACCTCTTTGCGTCCGTGTGGTTTCGGCGGCTCCCGTTATACGTGAGGCATTCTCCGACTGCAAGGCCGTCATGGTAGATGCATTTTGGCAAGACTAGTCGAGGTGGAGGTTTCTGTACCTCTTTTCCTCAGTCTAGCTGTTGCTCCAGGTCTTGGCTCGCTTGGGATCCTCTCAGGAAAACGTGTGAACTTTTCCTGGCTCCATGGTTTTCCAGCTCAGCCTTTGTTTCGGGTACTGCTTGTACGGTGTTTGAACCCAGGGGTTTTTCTGTGGCTCTGCCTCTTCCAGCAGCTCAAGCCAGTGAGGTACCTCGCTGATTTGTCTTACTGCTCCGCTCTATGAGGCTGGTCTTTCTAACGTGTGTCATTATTTATATAGTGATCAGGTGGCTTCTTTGATGGTGTCCCACCTGCGGTCTTCTTCCCAGCGACAGTATGAAGTTTCTTGGCGGTCTTTCCATCACTTTCTTTTTCTGTGAAGGTTTTTCGTTGATTTTGGACCAGGTTTTTTTGTCCTTTCTCTCAGCTTTTTCTGGATCAGCATCTCGTGCTTAATACTGTTGCTTCTCATTGCGCGGCGTTGGCGGAGCTGCTCCAGCATGCGTTCAGCGTGGATGTTGCTTCCGCTCCGTTCTACACGCTTTCTCGTCCATTTTTTCACCTCTGGCAGCTCACGCACTGCTTGAGCCTTCTTGGTCTTTAGACCATGTTATTTCTTTTCTTTCCTCTCCTCACTTTGTTGTGGCCCCTTCAGTTTGGGATTGTTTTTGGAAGGCCTTGATTTTGTTGATCTTTGCCTCTGGGGGAGTCGGGTTGGGGAGGTACATGCTCTCCTCCAATGCTGGCGGTTCTGTTTTTTTGGTCCAGGTGGTCAGTGTGCTTGTTTGCAGCCTTCTCTGTCTTTTCTGATAAAGAATGAGACAGTGGGCTTCTGGAGGGGTCCGTTGGTTGTGGATGCTTGGTTGGTTACGCCAGGGGTGCATCACGTGTTGTGTCCGTGGGGGCTTTGCGCTGCTACCTGCAAGCCACTGGTTCTGTGGTGGTGGATGCTCTTAAGAATGGATCGGGTTTCCTTTGTTCCCTGTTCCAGGGGTCGTGTGTCTCAGGTTGTCTGCAGTGTCATTAAATCCAGCTAGCCTGCATTCTACCTGCATGCCCATGACGTTTAGAAGTATGCTGCTCTTGCAGCGGTTTTTAGCAACACGTCTTGGGTAGACATTCGGGTGCGGTGGTTTTGGAAGTCTAACAGGGCTTTGGCCACCTGGTATTTAATGAACGTTCCAAGTCCTTCCAGACTGTGTATGGCTTTGAGGCGCCTGTTGCGGCCGTATGTCTCTTCTTCATTTCACTTCTTCATTTTGAGACCTGCGGGGCTACTGTCTCTTGGGCAAGTCTCCCCATTTATTTATCTTTGAGTAGCTAGCTCGAGGGAGTTGAAGGGGCTCCCCACAGAAAACCAGCGTTGAATGTACTGAAACGCTGAAATTTTCTGGGCGAGTCCTGGAGGCTCCCCAACACCCTCCCTCTGGACGGCAGTTTTTCATTGCTCAAGAACTGGAGTGGTGGTCTGCCGACTCCCCATTCCCCACCCTGTGGTGTAACACTAACGATCGGAAGTGCTAGTCGCATGAAGGGTTGCGTGTTTGGTTTCTTTAGAGGGGAGTTATTTTGATTTTTTTTGGATGTAGAATGCACAGGTTAACCAGACAGTGATCTGTTTTGATTTGTTTACCTTTCTGGGGTCCTTCCCTGGTCGATGGCAATTATGACATACTTTAAATTTAAAGTACTCATAGGCCATTGCTCCCTACACCTCTACAGTTCTTGGTAAGCATAAGAACTCCTATGACTGATGACCCAAACTAATATAGCACATATCAGTTCGGAAAGCTTCAGGGAGCCTCCGGGGCTCACCCAGAAAATGGTGTTTCATTACATTCAATGCTGGTTTTTCTCTGGCTTGAGTTCATCTTGAACTCTCTAGATTTCTCTGTAGCATGTTGATCATTAGCTCAGAGATCATAGTGGGAAATCTTGAGTTTGAAGGGGGTTTGCTGCTCTATAGATTTCCTCTGAAGATTTCAAGGTTTAGTTCCCTGGTGAGTGTTGGAGTTTTGCTCTTTAACTTTTTTCCAACACATCCAAGATAGGTTGGGGTTTTGTTTCTAATTGTCGTCATGTGGGACAAGGGTATTGGTTTTTGGCATTGGTGCAGGTCCACATCAACATTGGTAATGATGTGAATAGTGGTGAAGGGCCTAATTCCTGGGAGGGCTGGCAGTCTGGCTCCACTTCAACAATTTGCCAGTAGTCAGCCACTCAACTGTGATGTATTGTCCAGGTCCTTGGCTCTGTGGCATTGGATACTGACCATAGTCTCTTCTGTCTTTGGATTTAGTTTTATCAATAGTCCAAATTCTAGGGATCTTGAATATTTTGGCAGATGTTCTTTTACTGCCTTCATCCGATTGAGGTGGAATAGGAATTGTCACAAAAGCTTTGTGACATGCGCGACATCCTTCTGGTGAACCTTTTCATATTGGCATAGAATCACACGCTGCCTCTTTCTTATGTTTCCCCATTGCATTGTTTTCATGTTGCATGCCATGTGTCTTGACAGAAACCTTTGGGAAATGATCTACAGTTTTTATTTTCACTACTTACAAAGTTTCTTGGTGTCCTGCTGAAATTGGCAATTTTTATGAGCTGCATGATTCTTATCACTTTCTAATGGTAGTAATGGCAGTTCATTCCTTGTTCTTGCCTCTCAGTCCTGATGTCTCAACCTTGTTTTGGTCCTCATGTAGATTGGTTACGTGTTGTATAAAGTACACTTCCAGCCCTTGACTTTGGCTGGGTTGGGGGGCATTAGATACATGCATGCTACACTTTGGTGTGCTGAGGCTGGCCTTCACAGCCATACCAGCATCTGCTGTGTTGACTTAACACGTCATCTCCATATTTGTACATTATAAATAGTTATGCACGATTACCTTCAATTAGAGGTCTAGCATCACATCCCACTGCCCAGGTGTCATATTGGGTCCTTCCTTCGGGCCCTGAAAATTCCTGCAGGTTCAGTGGTTCAAAGGATATCCCCTCTGAACCTGCTCTTGCCATGTGTGAGTTTGAGGGTTGTGTGTCATCCGTGTTACTTGGCGATGCTAATTCTGCCTCCACCATGTTGCCTGCTTGGTTGGTGACATCTGCAGCCCTGAGTCATATGGGATTTGTTCCTCGTGTGTTGCTCTTCTTTCTGACCCTCCTGATGAGGTTAGGGCGTTTCAGGTCATGACTGCTCTGTGTATTAGGTTTTCTATTTTGCCGTGCATGGCACATTGGCACATACATTCTAGGTCTGTGCCAATTTGGAGGCTGGGGGTTGGAGCAGGGATATAGCTCAGTCAGCTCCAGAGGGTTGCCCCTTCCAAATTGGGCATGGAGGCAGTTAAGCCTGATAGCCCCACTGAAGCATACATTATAGTTGCCCAAAATGCTGTGCATATTAGTGGCTTTAGGTATTGTATGTACTAGCTTTATCTATAAATCCAACTTTGTTTGTAACTCACCTTGTATGTAATGTATGTATGTATGTATGTACTTTTACCTGAAAAAAACATTTGATTTGATTTGAAGCTTCTAGGTCTTCCTTTCAGCCAGCCCCTTCTTCCTTTTTTTCCTTTCCTTTCCTTGGACTCTGCCTTCATAGCCCGGGCAATGGGCGAGGATGCTGGCTTTGTTCCAAGGCTCTCTTTTTGCACCTTCTGGAGCTTTGGGGAAGTTGGCTATAGGCCCTTGGAGACCTTTTGACCTTGCATGGTTCCTGGTCCCCTATGAGGAGGATCTTCTACAGAGGCAGGGTTTTTGTATCCCCTCCCTCTCTGTATGAATAGGATTTGGGTGCAGTTTCCCATAGGATTTATTTCTGTGTGCCCTTGGGCCCCATCAGGTATGTCCTTACAGAGGTTTTCAACCTCTTTAATCCCTTCTGCTGAGGATTGCAAGGCCCTTTTTCAGTATCTTCCGTGAGACGCAGCTTACACCTCTCTGATGGACCTTGCCTCCATCTTCCCCATACTGGATGTGTTACAAGAATCTGGATCTTTCCTGCTCCAGAATGCAGGATAGTCTGCAATCCTTTGTTTTCACTTGGGGTTTGGCACGACTTTTGTCATGCCCACACGCTGGAGTGGTGTGAAGTGTCAACTGTATTCCTGGTGTTTCTGGGGGGGTTTGTCTTTTGAGTCTCTCAGTGACTGCTTGTTTTCCACCCCTTTTTTTGCTGGACTTTGGTCTTGTGCAGTTCCACGCCCAGGTTTTCCTGTTGGCATTGATGGTGGTGGACAACCTTCGTGTCTGTCAGCATCAGGGTTCCATTGTATGCTTCTTGTGTCTTCTCGAGCTGCATTTCAATTGACTCATATAGGAAGTTGGGGCACTTGGCGGGGGACCACTTACATTGGTCTTGGCCTCTGCTGTTGTGGCCTTGGCTGCACTTGGGGAGTGCAGCTCTGGGATTTGGTGTGTTTTGAGTCCTATGTGGGGATGAGTGATCCTTCTGGCTCTTTTATGGCTGGCTCTGCCTTAGTTTCTAGCACTGTTGGCTTAGTGTCTGAATCCAGGTGTTTTTCCACGGCTCCACCCCTTTCAGCATGTCAGGCTGATGACCTACTTTGCTGGTTTGACCATCTCCACGCTTCGTGTGTGGACTTTTTGATGTGTGTATATCGAGTTTTTTATAGTGATAGGGTAGCTGGATTAATGGTGTCCCACCTTTGGTCTACTTCCTGATAACAATATGAAATTTCTTTGCGTGCCTTCTGCCATTTTCTGTCCCCTTGTCATTGTTCTTCGGTGTCAGAACGGATTTTTCTCTCCTTTATCTTTTGGCATTTCCTTGATTGGCACCTTATGTCAAATACTGCAGCCTCGTATCTTGTGGCGTTGGCGGAGCTATATCAGCTTGCATTCAGGGTTGATACTACCACGGTCCCATTATGCAAGCTTTCTCATGCATTATTTCACCTCCGACCTCCTCATGCTGCCTGAGCCCGTCTGGTCCCTTGACCGGGTTATTCTTTTTCTTTTGTCTGCTCATTTTACGGTGTCTCCTTTGGTCCAGGATTGTTTTCGGGAAGTTTTGTTTTGCTTTCTCTGGCTTCCAGTTGTTGGGTGGTTGAGCTTCATGCTCTTCTTCAGCACTGGGGCTTTTGTTGTGTTGGTGGGCGCTTTTTTTCGTATGCAGACGGCTCCTTCTTTTCTGGTGAAATATGAGTCGGTTGGCTTCCTGAGGGCTACTTTAGTTGTGGATGAGGTTATCTTGAGATGATTTCAGGGCTTAGCATCCCCACGGTCCAGTCCTCTACCAGGCCTCCTTTTTGTTAAACATCCCCAGGAAGCAGCCCGTAGCAGCTGTCTAACTCCCAGGTACTTATTTACTGCTAGGTGAACAGGTGCATCTGGGTGAAAGAAACTGGGCCCATTTGTTTCCACCTCCTCCGGGGATCGAACCCAGAGCCTTAGGACTATGAATCCCGAGCGCTGTCCACTCAGCCGTCAGGCCCCCCACTGACGGCTGAGGTGGATGCATGGTTGATTCTGTTGGGGGTGCATCATGTGCTGTGTCCGGTGGCAGCTCTGGATTGCGACCTTTGTGCCACTGGTTCTGCTTCAGTGGACTCCATGTAAGTTGATTCTGGTTTCCCTGGTTCCCTGTTGTAGGGCTCACATTTCTCAGGTTGTCTGCAATGTCATCAAGTTTAACCAGCCTGTAGTTTACCCTCGTGCCTATGATGTGAGCAAGTATGCTGCTTTCTCAGCTGTCTGCTAATATGTCTTAGACTGATATCTGGGCGTGGGAGTTTTGACGGTCTAACAGGGTTCTGGCAGACAAGTATCTTGTGAATGCTCTCGGTATTCAGAGCCTTTGTGTGGCTTTGGTTCGTGTGTCAATGTTGGATGTCTCTTCTTCGCTTTGAATACCTACGGTGCTTCCTCCTCCTCCCTGGTAACAACCATTTTATTCCTTCTCCATTGGCAGGTAGCTTCAGGGAGCTACAAAATCCAGAATCCACTCCTCCAAAAATCCAGCGTTGAATATAATGAAACGTCAATTTTTGAGTAAGCCCCGGTGGCTCCCTGATTCACGTCCTCCCTCCCTCCCTCCCTCCCTCCCTCCCTCCCTCCCTCCCTCCCTCCCAGGGCATCAGGTTGGTTTCCATCATCATAAGAACTAGTGGTGGAGCAAGTGACTGACCTGGTCTGCCTCCATCCTCCCCCCCCAAACAAGGGGGCAGAGGTGGGCCGAACTAGCTCGCATTAGAAAATTGCATTGGTCGGAGATGGGAAAATTACTTTCAGTTAACAACTATGGCTAGTAATCAGCAGCAGAAAATGTGATTAAGAGTGGCAAATCTCAATTACTTAGGTATGGAAAATCTTAAATTCTTAAAAGGAATACAGAATGTGTGACTGTCTGTATTCTAAACTAAGTTTGTCTAAATGACTAAATAACATGATGTTTAATGATAACAAGTTCCAGGTACAGTATTTAGGTATGGTGGAAACAAGGAACTTAAATGAAACACAGGTTTTAGGACACAATGAGACCTACTCATAGAAGGAAAGCATCATGTAAATGATTTGGGAATTATGATGTCTGGCGACCTGACATTTAGTGAACATAAACAAGCAAATAGCAGCGGCCAGGAAAATGATAGGACGGATTATGAGAACGTTCAAATCCAGAAACCCCACAGCAATGCTAATACTATTTAAATTACTGGTGCTGTCCCATCTCGAGTATTGCTTGGTACTCACTTTCTCTTTCACAGCAGGAGAGATCTCTGAATTAGAGGGAATATAGAGAACATATACAGCACCCGTGGAAATGATAAAACATCTAAATTATTGGGACCATCTTAAAACTTAGCTCTCAAAATGTACTCTTTGGAAAGGAGACGGGAAAGGTATCAAATAATATATACATGGTAGATACTTAACACTTTCTTAACATCGGTGACGGATATTGCGTATATACGGATGTCCGTTGGGGTTGCATGTTGCATCCAAAATTAAAAATATTCGTTAAAATTTCATTTTATTTACAATCATTATGGGACTAGTTTTAAAATGCGCGCCTTTAGAGTGCGAACAATTTGATGCCAGAATGAACGTCATAGCATGAAAACTGTGGTGAGAAAACTGAATAGAGTACTGTATACACATTTTAGTGTGGGTGTGCAGATGGGTGCTTGCTCATGGGTAACCCTCGGCGGATTTTCTGGTTTGTTGCGGGTAGCACGCCTGGGTTTTTTTTCTTGTATGCACATATCCCTTTAGAGAATTCTATTGCGAACAATTTGATACCAAAATGAATGACATTGACTTGAGAAACCTGAAAAGACTGTACACATTTTAGTGGGGGTGCTCGCTCACTGGAAATGCCAGGCCCACCTTGGGGTGGGGTGGGCTGGGGCGTGCACGCCGGGTAGCTCAAAGTGTTGAAGTACAGGTACAGTACCCAAATTTGCGCAGTAGATTAACAATATAACTTTTCCTTATTCTTATATCAGATATAGACAAAAATGCAAGTCACAGCTTCATATCATCTTTTGCAGATGACACACAAATCAGCATGAAAATTACCTCGGCTGAAGACATTGAAAAACTTCAAGCAGATATCAATAAAGTTTTCGACTGGGCAACAGAAAATAATATGATGTTTAACAGTGATAAATTCCAGGTACTCAGGTACGGTAAAAATGAGGACCTTAAACATAATACAGGGATACAAAATGCAATCAAATGTGCCCATAGTAGGAAAACAACATGTAAAGGATTTGGGAAAAATTTTGTCTGACGACCTAACGTTTAGGGAGCATAACTTAGCAAATATTGTGTCAGCCAGAAAAATGATAGGATGGATTATGAGAACTTTCAAATCCAGGGATCCCATCATAATGGTTATACTGTACAAATTACTTGTACTGTTCCATCTTGAGTACTGCTCAGTACTCGCTTCCCCCTTCAAAGCAGGAGAAATTTGCTGAAATAGTGGGAATATAGAGAACATATACAGCATACATAGAAGCAATAAAGCACCTAAATTATTGGGATCATCTCAAAGCTCTCCAAATGTACTCACTAGAAAGACGACGAGAGAGATATAAAATAATATACATGTGGAATATACTGGAGGGCCAAGTACCAAATCTACACAGTAAAATAACAACATAATGGAGTGAACAATATGGAAGAAAATGCAGAATAGAACCAGTGAAGAGCAGGGGTGCTATAGGCACAATCAGAGAACACTGTATAAACATTAGAGGTCCACGGTTGTTCAACATCCTCCCAGCGAGCATAAGAAATATTGTTGGAACAACCGTGGACATCTTCAAGAGAAAACTAGATAATTTTCTCCCAAGGAGTGCCAGACCAACCGGGCTGTGGTGGATATGTGGACCTGTGGGCCACTGCAAGCAACAGCCTGGTGGACCAAACTCTCACAAGTCAAGCTTGGCCTTGGGCTGAGCTTGGGGAGTAGAAGAACTCCTAGAACCCCATCAACCAGGTATCAACCAGGTATACTGGAGTGGAAGATATGGGAGGAAATGCAGAATAGAACCTGTAAAGAACAGAAGGTGCAATAGGCACCTTTGTGTAACACACTCCCAGCAAGCATTAGAAATACTGTTGGAACAATGGTGGATGTATTCATGAGGCATTTAGATAAATTCTTGCAAGAAGTGCCGGACCAACCAGGCTGTAGTGGACGTAGGCCTGCAGGCTGCGCCAAACAACAGCCTGTTGGACCAAGTTATCACAAATCAAGCCTGGCCTTAGGCTGGGCTCGGGGAGTAGAAGAAGTAGAACCCTCTTCAGACTTGTCAAATCAAATCCCTCCATAGAAGTAGCAACTACCGTTGCTCAAATGAATTTTTCATAGATGTGATGCCAACATCAAATCATATCAGATGTCACCCTATCCCCACTGGAGTTTGAAAAAGCCATAGACAGTATGCCTATGCACTCTGCACCAGGCCCCATCTCTTGGAACTCCATATTCATCAAGAACTGTAAAAAAACACTGTTGCAGGCCCTTCACATTCTTTGGAGACAAAGCCTAGATACTGTGTTATCCCTGACATACTAAAAACAGCTGAGATAGCACCACTCCATAAAGGAGGAAATAAGGCAGAGGCCAAAAATTATAGACTGATAGCACTAACATCAAACATCTTAACAATTTTTGAAAGAGTGCTAAGAAATAAGATCACAAGATACATGGAATCACAGCATCTCCATAACCCTGGACAACATTGTTTCAGAACACGGCGCGCTTACCTATCACAGTTGCTGGACCACTATGACATGGCATTAGATGCTAAGGAAGACAAATAAAATGCTGATGTAATTTACACAGATTTCACAAAAGCCTTCAACAAATGTGATGACGGTGTTACTGCACACAAAATGTGTTCAAAAGGAATTACTGGAAAAATAGGCAGGTTGATCTACAATTTCCTGAGTAACAAAATCCAATGTGTAATAGTCAACAAAATAAAATCTGGACCATCAACCGTGAAGGGCTAAGTCCCCCAGGGTACTGTGCTTGCTCCAGTACTTTTTCTCATCCTCATATCGGACATAGACAAGGACACAATCTATTGAACTGTTTAATCCTTTGCAGATGACACTGGGATTTTTGAGAGTAGACAACATAGAGGACACAGGAAATCTTCAGTCAGATGTAAATCAGGTCTTTCAATGGGCTACAGAAAATAATATGGTATTTAATGAAGATAAATTCTAGCTCCTGCACTATGGAGAAAATATAAATATAAAAACAAATACCATGTACAAAACAGTCAAATCATATTATTAAACGAAAAAGCAATATTAAGGATTTGGGTGTGCTCATGCTGGAAGAGTTTACCTTTAAAGAACACAATAAAGAAGCCGTCACAACTGCAAGGAAAATGACAGGTTGGATAACAAGAACTTTTCAAACTAGAGATGCTATACCAATGATACTATTCAAGACGTTAGTGCTCCCTTAGAGTTGCACTTATATTTGCATATAAGAACAAATATTAAAACAATGTTACCAATAGTATAAGATAAATTTCATAGTCATGTAAACAACACCTGCTTTTCTTCATTGTTGGGAATATGTTGGCGCGCATTTTAAAACAAGTTCTACAGTATTTGGATAATAAATGGAGCTTTTACAAATTGTTAAAATTTGACGCCGTTTGCATCGTTGGGCCTACTCTGTATTTTGGTTTTATGACATCGACACCGTCATCAGGCCGTGAAAGTGTTAACAACATAAATTTTTCAACACCTATTCTATAATATAGTGCCACACCTGATAGAGAAATGTACTACTGCTTTGTATGTGAGGCAGAACTCCAACACCATAGGCAGGGATGTCTGTCCTTGTTCACCTCTACTCACACGGTGGATGAGTGCTGGCTCGTGTTGAACTGGAGTGCCAAATGTTCCAATTTATTATTATTATTATTATTTTTTTTTCAAATAATTTCTTATTATCTCTTACTGAGTTTAGAACTGGCATCATACATTTATTCCTTACATTTTCATCATGTTTTCCAATCACAAAATGTTTTGGGAATGTTTCTTTTTTATATAATAGCACTTGAATATATACTTCTAGAGGGCAGAGTATACCCATTGTAGGTGATAGCTACCGTCTTGTCGGGAGTTTCAAAAGTCCACCTTACAGCACAACAGACATTTAAACATAAATATATTACAAGGTTCTTATACTCTTCATAGCACTGATACTATGATACCATGTCCAATTAAATATTTCTCAGTCCTCACATCCCCCCTCACCTTTCAAGACAAACAAGATTGCAAAGCAAAAAAAAAAAAAAAAAAATATAGAGATCCTTTATGGCCCACTTAGACTCTGTGATACGGTATACTTAAATTACTGAGACCACAAGAGAGCACTCGAAATATACTTTCTGGAATGGAATAAGTGAAATCTCATAATATACACATGGAACTACAGTACTGGAAGGTTCCAAACCTGCACAATAAAATTACAACATATGGTATTGAGAGGTATGGCAGGAAGTGTAAAATATATCCAATAAAAAGTCTATATTCCATAGACACGATTCGAGAACACTAAACTTCAGAGGTCTATGACTTTTCAACCTCAAACTAAAAAAATATAAGGATATTGCTGGAACAGTAGTTGAAGATTTCAAGAAGGAACTTAAAAGTTTCTATTGAAGTCCATGGATCAGCCTGGCTATGTGAAGACAAACAGCTTCATGCTGGCCAGGCTGTAATAGAAGAATTATCGAAATCATTGACAGGTTAATAGGCTGATAAACCACTCTTAGAGAGCACTAATGTCTTAAAAGTATCATTATTGGCATGGCATCTCTTGTTTGAAAGGTTCTTATTATCCAACTTGTCATTTTTGTTGTGTTCTTTAAAAATAAGGTCTTCTGACATGATTACTCCTAAATCTTTTATGTTGCTTTTTCTTTCATTAATGCAGTTGGACTGTGTTTTATATATTGTTTCTGCTTTCATTTCTTCATTTTTTTATATAGCCAAGTAATGGAAACTTATTCACATTAAACGTTGTTATTTTCTATGGATCCTTGAAAGACTTGATTAACACTGGCCCAGCGCACGAGACCCAGCCCACCCCAAGGTCGACCAGGCATTTCCCGTGAGCACGCACCTGCACTAAAATGTGTATATGCTTTTCAGTTTTCTCACCTCAATTATTGTGCTACGCCATTCATTTTGGTATCAAATTGTTCGCAATAGAATGCTCTAAAGGGATATATTCATATAAGGTCAAATGGCTCAGCATGCCACCCACTTCACACCCCAAGTTAGGCCGAGTTTTACCTGTGAGCACGCACCCACCACGGGCACTCAAATATTTATACGCTTTTCACTTTTGTCAGCTCAGCTTTCTTACTACGTTATTCATTTTGGTATCAAATTGTTCGCAATCAATAGGCATGCATGAAAAACTAGTCCCATAATGATTGGGAAACAAATGGATTTCTGGGGGGAGCCCCGTCGGCCCTGGAGCTTTACCAGGCTGATATGCTAATGTCAGACTTTGGCATCAGTCATGTGTATGGAGTTCGAGGGCCTACCGGGGACCACAGCCAGAACCTGGCCCCCTCAGAGAGGCAAGGGGAGCAATGGCCTATAGAAACCCCTGTGTGGTTGGAAGCATTCTATGTCTGCCATCGACCAGGTCAAGCATCCAGAAAGATAAGCATTCCAAAACAAACCCCTATTCTGGTTAAAATTGCTACCTAAAGCCGAACTAGTGGATAGAACTCCCCAACAGAAAACAAGCAAACTAGTATGACGTCACATGTCACCGCACACAAATATTTTAATTTGGAACGCAACATGGGACCCTGTCTCTATATTGTCTATTTTCGTGGAAATTCTAGTGTCATCTCCAAAGAATGTTACAGTACTATAGTTTGTATCATTGTCTACATCTGATATGGATATGAGGACGAGGAAAAGTACAGGAGCAAGCATGGTACCTTGGAGGACTGAGCTTGTCACAGTGAAAGATTCAAATCTTACTTCATTGAGTAATGCACTCTGGGTTCTGTTTGTTAGGAAGCTACAGATTCATCTCCCTACTTTGTCAGTGCAGTAATTTCTTTTGTGCCCATTTTGTGTGCAGTAACACCTTGGTCACATTTGTCTAAAGCTTTTGTGAAATCTATGTACTGTATATTACATCAACATTTTGTTTGTCTTCTATGGCATGTAAGGTCAGGTCATAGTGATCAAGCAATTGTGAGAGGCAGGAGTGCCCAGTTCTGAACCCATATTGCCTTGGGTTATGTAGAAACTAATTACATGTGTTTTGAGGTCTTGCTTATTAGCACTCGTTCAAAGATTTTTATAATGTGCAATGTTAGAGCTATTTGCCTATAATTTTTTGCATCTGCTTTACTACCTCCATTGTGGAGTGGCACGATCTCTGCTGTTATAATTATGGGATTATCAGGGATAACACCAGTATCTAGGCTCCCTCTCCAAAAGATGTTAAGGGCCTGTGATAGCAGTTTTTTGCAATTCTTGATGAATATAGAATTCTAGGAGCCTTGGCCTGGTGCAGAGTGAATGCTTACAATACTTACATGAATGTTTAAAATCTCTCAATCTGTATTCCTTGGATTGTAGGCAAAATAAGGACATCACAAGCTACATCTAGAAAATATTAGGAGAACTGATTCAAAATCTGAAAACTGAAATAATTAAATAAAAGACCAAGAGGCATGGCAGAATGTGCAAAAAAGCCCTTTTGAAGGTTGAGGTGGAATAAGTTCACGTAAGAGATGCGTAAACAAAACAAGTCCACGACTTATCAACACCCTCCTTAGAAATATAGGGGAATTATTTAACTTGATCAGATGCCTGTTTATAAGAAACTTAATGAACACTTATAAAGGATACCTGATCTACCAGGCTGTGGTGCCCATGTCGGATAGCTAGCTGGAATCAAGAGAACTGGTGAGAGATTGGATCTCATTAGAAGTGAACCCCTGGAACCACCGAAAGGTAGCCAAAAACAGGTAGATAAGCTTTATCCCAGTTGTAACTTGCATTTCTGATTGTGTGATTTTTATTACTGAAAATGATCTGCCCCCTATTGTCCTCTTCCTCTTCAACAACCACCTCCAATACTTTATTCATATCAATTTTTTCAAAAACAGTCTTGTAGGAACATAAATCACACAGTGATCCATTAGCAGGATCAGAGATATCATGGTTGGTGTAAGACCTATGCAGATTTTCATTGTAACCAATGATACAATCAGGTTTATACATTTTCACCCTTGATGCAAAGTTGACTTTGCCAGTCTAACAACATTGCACTGTGTGAATAGTTGTCAATATATTCACCTTGCATCTGTCCCTCCAGCGCATGGATAACTTTTTATCACACTTTCTCAGCTGGCATTCACCCACTGCAATACAAATGCCAAACAATGGCATTTCCCTCCTGTGTGTCCTGACAGTGCCACATATGCCATTGTTGTGGTCAAGGAGGAATCTGGTCAGCAGGAGGCTGATATAGTAGTTGTCTGTGTAGAAGATATACCTCTAGTTCAGCAATGGTTCCATGAGTGTTTTCATGACACTGCCTGAGAACCCGTGTGGATCTTGACCTGGTGTATCAATATCCGTACCTGAATATAATATCATGTCCACGACCATACCAGTTTCGCAGTCACATAGCATGTAGAACTTTAGTCCAAACCTGTGCCGCTTTGATGGAATGTCCTGCTTGAACGCCAGTCATCCCTTGAAGAGAACTAGCGATTCATCAATCACGACATTATGTGCTGGTACAAAGTAGTCACGGAACTTTCCTCAGAATTCACTAAATATCTTCTGCACTTTCCACAGTCTGTCGTGTCTGTCTTCAGTAGCATTGTTCTCAAAGTGGGGGCACCTGAGGATTAGCAGGAACCTATTACGTTACATGTACGTGTTGAACAAGGGGGTTGGAATAAGACTGTCTTTGTTCCGATAATCCTGGATCACATGTTTTTTTGCTTGTTTCATCATCATGCACATTGCTAAAAACACATACATTTCCTCAATAATCGTGTCTTTACAACGTGTCATTCAAGAGGCAGGTAAAATTCCAGAGGCAATGAGTTGCAGTGTGTGTGTTTGTCTCTGCAACGAGATGCTCCATGAATGGCTGATCGAAATATGCCATAAAATAATCAATTTCAGCCATATCACCAGTATAGGGGCATAAGGGTGTCACACTAGCATCAGTATCATCAAATGCTGGAATTTGCGGGACAAAATTGTCACAATCTTCCCACACAAGTAAACCCATGTTTTTTGTTTTGGTGCCAACACCACTGCCTACCTCAGCACGAGCACCACCAGCACAGGCCCCAAAAACACGGCTCTGTTGTCTTGTGGTAGAGCTGCGTATGGGTATGGCTGGAGCTGAGGCTGTTCTGCGTAGTATAGGGCTACCACGAACACCTGATGTCGAGGGGCCCATTCTCATCTTTGTCCTCAGGCCGTGTGACATGCTGGTGTTTGCCTCGGCATGTTGCTGGCACAGCAAAACTCCACCTCGTAACATCAAAGCCTCTTGCACTCAGTTCATCAACACTGCTTGTATCTGAGCCTATGTCACTGAATCCAGAAAATGACTCATCACCTATACTATCACTTGGTAGACTCTGTCAGGTGAAACACGTGGTGATGGTACATCCAGTGGTGTTGACCTAGGGCGGCGTGGCAGGATGGCCGAGGCGCGTGTACTGTACAGTACACACACACTCCACAACGTCCACCTCAGTGTCCATATCACTACTGTCAGACCCCTGTGTAAGGTCTTTATCAGGACTGTAGTCTTCATTGTTACTAATATGTTTATCTTCAAACAATACATCCTGTATTTCAGCATCTGAGAGTCGTTTTTCAACAGTGTGGCTGACTGTAGACATTGATGGTGCATCAGACATGGTGGCTACTTTGAAACTGAGGCTCCCCATAACCGTGGGACATGCTGGGATTTTTCCTGGGGGAGGGGGGAGCCTCTTCGGCTCCCCAAAGCTATCCAGGCTGATATGAATGTACAGTATTAGACCCTGGTATCAGTCAAAGCGAATAGAGTTCTAGACCTACTGAAGACTACGAGCCAGAACCTGGCCACCTCGGAGGCATGAGGAGCAATGGCGTATAGAAACCCCTGTGTGAATTAAAAGCATTCTATGTCTGCCATCGACTGGATCAGGCACTCAGAAAGGTAGGCGCCCCAAAACAAACCCTATCTGGTTAAAAAAAATGCTGCAGAAAGCCAAACTGTTGGACAGAACTCCCCAAACAAAAAACAAGCAAACGAGCATGTCACAACCATCACCGTGCTGCCATTTGCGTAGCTTCCCCCTCCCCGGGGGGGGGGGGGGGGAGCCCCACACCCCCAGATCTGTGGCTGATGTGAGACCTGGCGATCGTGCGACTCTGGCTTCAGTTCAGACTTGTTCTAGTGCTGTGCCTTGTGGTGTGGTCCTGTCCTTGGTGGTGTGCAAGCCAGGAGTAATTTCACCAGTACTTGAGCTGTTTGTGCCTACCTTTGCACAAACCTCCCTACCTAGGGTTATCTTCCCTAGGTGCCCTGTAAGTACTGGCCTTGTGGCTTGGGGTTCCCTTCCACAAGTCACTTCGGACTTACCTCCACTGTGGTCTTTTAATGCTCAATGATTACCCACCCTCCGAGTTAGCTGGGGTGTTTCATGCACCCGTTTGTTTCTGGGTAGGAGGTAGCTTTGTCACTGGTAGGGGGTGCAAGGTACTGTGCAGCTTGTTTTCACCATAATACAGCTGCTGGCTCTCTTCCACATGTGACATTGTACTTGTGTAGGGTTTTTCTTTTCTTCTCAAATCTTCGTGTCTGGTTTTTCTGATGTGGGTCTATCACCATTTGTATGGTGAGTAGGTGGCTTCGTTTGATGGTGTCCCACCCGCGTACTTCGTCTCTGCGGCAGTATAAAGTTTCCTGGTGGTCCTTGCATTATTTCTTGTTCCTCCGTAGGTTCTCTTCTGTTTTGCATCGGGTTGTTTTGTCCTTCCTTTCTTGGTTGTTTCAGGACTGTTATCATATGCCGAATACCGTCGCCTGGTATTGTGCGGTGCTGGCAGAGCCGCTTAAGCTTGCATTCGGGGTCCCAAACCTGCACTCACAAATAATATCACACGAGACCAGAAGGCATGGCAGGATGTGCAGAATACCCCCATTGAAAAGCAGAGGTGCAATAGGCACTGAGAGAGAGAACTATCAACATCAGAAGCCCAAGACTGTTCAACATGCTTCCACTATACATAAGGGGCATAACTGGCCGACCCCTCGCATTGTTCTAGAGAGAACTGGATAAGCACCTCCAAAGGATACCTAATCAACCTGGCTGTGATTCATATGTCCAGCTGCGAGCAGCCGCGTCCAAAGGTCGGGTTGGGGAGCTTCAAGCTTTTCTTCGTCGTAGAAGTTTCTGCTCTTTTGATCCTGGTGTTAGGTTTGTTCGTTCGCAGCCATCTCCTTCTTTTCTGGAGAAGAATGAGACCGCTGCTTTCCGAAGGGGTCATTGGGTTGTTGATGCTTGGCTGGTTCGGCCAGGGATGGTTGTGTCAGATTCCAGCTCTTTGCAGTTACCAGCGTGTCACGGCTCGGTGGCTGGGGACGTGGTTTGGGTTGACCCTGTTTCTTTTCTTCCCTATTCCAGGGTTCGGGTTTTCTAGGTTATCCGCAGGGTTATGCGGTCCAGCTGGCCTACATTCTATCCTCATGCCCAAGACGTTCGTAAGATTGCTGCTTTGGCTGCCGTCTTTGATAACATGTCTTGGGCTGACATTTGGGCACAGGGCTTTTTGGATGTCGAAGAGGGTCCTGGCCGCTCGCTACCTAGTCAGTGTTCATGGCCCTAGTTGGACATGTGTCGCATTGGGTCGGCGGTTGCAGCCAGTTGTCTCGACTTCGAGTTGAGGAGCGAATGGCGACCACCTCCTAGGTAAGTCCCTCTTATTTTATCTTTGGTTAAGTAGTTCCGGGAAGCCAAAGGGGCTACCCCCAGAAAACAGAGAGCCTCTGGCTCCCTGGCAACCCTCCCTCCCTCCAGTCAGCAGTTTTCGCATGTTTTGACATCCAGCCTCAGAACTGGGGGTGTGGATAGCTGGTATGGGGGTCTGGGACTCCCCCTTTCCCATCCCAGGGAGGGGGGGGGGAGCTGTGCAGATGGCGGCACGGTGACGGTTGTGACGTCATGCTCGTTTGCTCGTTTTTCACTTGGGAGAGTTCTATCCAACAGTTTGGCTTTCTTTAGCAATTTTTTAACCAGATAGGGTTTGTTTTGAGGCACCTACCTTTCTGGGTGCCTGACCCGGTCGATGGCAGACATAGAATGCTTCCAACCACACGGGGGTTTCTATAGGCCATCGCTCCTCGTGCCTCTCTGAGGGTGGCCAGGTTCTGGCTTGTGGTCTCCGGTAGGTCTAGAACTCCATTTGCTTTGACTGATACCAGGGTCTAATTCATTCATATCAGCCAGGATAGCTCTGGAGGAGCCTCCGGGTCTCGCCAAGAAAATAGCGTTTTATTACATTCACCGCTGGTTTTTTAAAAATGGCGGACAATCACTGGAGGCCTCAGGCATCCATCTCATACCCAATTCACGCCAGTTTTGAACCCTATGATATACCTACGATTGCCATGTGGCGCTCTGTGCACCCTCAATCCAGCACCACATGACACCCTGTGCAGTGCTGTGGTTTAACCCCTCATCCCTTCCCAGTGCCCTTAAGGTCCTTGTTTTTCAGATAGTGCTGTCCATCTTTTGACTGTTTTTCTCCTGTGGCATTTGCTTCTGTATTTTTGTCGAGCAGTACCTATACGCGACCCCAAGAGTGTAACACTTACATGCTGTGTTTACTATGTTAACCTGCAATGTAAAATGTGATTCTTGTACTCTGATTTGTGGATTTGTACTCACTGGATTTGTGCACCCCCCTTGAGGGACTTGAAAGTAGAGGAGGGTAGAAATAGCCTGAGCTACTCTATCCCTTTGAGATGTGTTTTATTGTCTCAATAAACATACTTGAACTTGAACCTTTACTCGATGTTCCTGCTTGGTTTACTTTGGGGCCCCGGCTTATCAGGTGGCTGCAGATTTACGGGCCAGGTTTGTCTATAAATATTGAATAAAAAAGTAGGTTTGAATGTAATGCCTTTCTGGTGGTTCCTTGGTGACTCCTATGGAACCTCCCTTCTCCAGGTCAGGAGCTTTGGGTTTCTGTCTTCCTGGCTGTAACTGAGATGTCAAGGTTGGTGGATTGAGGAGGAAGGTGTTCAGCCTCCTGGTGGTGGCCTGGTGGAACTAATGTGAGTACTGCTTCGTGACCATGTGGTTCATGAGTCTTGGGGTTTTGCTGTCCTGCTTTCTATGCTTTTGTTTATCTTGCTGTTTTTATGTTTCAATTTGCTCACCTTTTTGGTGGTCTTTTCTTGGTTTGAGTAATTTACACTCCCTCTGTTCATTGCTCGCTCGCTCGCTCGCTCGCTCTCTCTCTCTCTCTCTCTCTCTCTCTCTTTGTAGCGTATATGACTTGCAAAGGTCTGACCTTGCTGAATTTGGTCCAGAGCTTGCCAGGTAGCAAGGAGCCAACAAGGATCCACCAGAAAAAGGCATTTCAATACAGTCAATGCTGATTTATTATTCTATATTCATAAGTGAAGTCATCAAAATACAATAATGACAATGTAAAAAAAAAATATTTTTAATATGGGTATGCCTGTGCTAGATCTGTGTCGGGAACTGAAGCAGCCATAGTCACACAATCAAAGTCTGTTGTGGTTGCCAGGTCCTTCTGACCCACCATTGTAACCATTGAGGCTACACTGTATTCTTCATACTTAACAGCTATTTTAACTATTTTATTATAATGTACACTAGTATATTTATGAGGTTTCAAGCAGGCCGATGATATTCAAGCAGGTTTATTCTTGATATGAGAAAATAAAAAGTATGTATTCGTACTGCAAATTTTGTATATCAAGGAAAACAATCTGTGAACTATGTTGATGAACATGGCAGCTCTAAAGTAGTTTCATTTATATATATATATAATATGCAAAAATTACTGTATACGTTTGCAGTACTGTACTCATAAAATATATATAAATCATATGAGAAGTAGGTAAGAGGGAGAGAGTATAGTTTACCAACTTTTAGAGTAATAAAATGAGAGAAGACATCAGTCCAGAGAAAAATCTTGAAATATATACAGGTAATGACAAATATTATTGAAAAAATTGCATTTATTATATCTTTCACACTATATAACCTGTGGCTCCTAATAGCTGTCAGCATGCAACAGCGGCCACACCCCAATAAACCACTTCGGCTGAATGGCAAAATCAGGTGAGGATACTCAAAGGTTTGAAGCCGTCGGTGAATTATGGCTTGTCTACCTACACATGCGAACACTGAACCTGGAACCTATTAACTTCATTTGTTTTTGAAACTGATAATGTTCTGTTCCTTCACTCTGCTTCTGGATTTAAAACATAAGAAATTGTGTTCATTATATCATGACAGCAAACCCTGCTGGAAGAAATTAGTCAGGTCCTTCTGTTTGCACATGCAGTAACAGGCTGTAACACCACCTCTGTCCTCTGTAAAAGAGGTAAATGTAATACACTGAAGCTTCTTCAAAATAACTGTGACATAAGCCTTCTTCAACCAAAGAAGAAGTAAGTGTTGAACAAGAAGAATTTCAACCTCACTTACTTGGATGATAAAACAGTACTACCTTAGATGATTTATGGTACTACAGATACAATCACCGGATTTCCAGCCAGCCAGTCGGCAAAATGTTTTGAATCCACATCTTTGTCTCCAACTAGTGATGCAGAAGCTCAGCATCCATACCGTATCTACCTAGAGGTTTACCAGTAGAAAGGTAATGAGATGAACCCTACTGACTGGGGATGGATAAGAAAGGGAGACACCTTGGTACCCATGTGCATGATCAGATACCCTATACCTGCCAGATACCAGATATCTGGCAGATATCCTGCCAGAGTTGTTAACACTCGTCTCATGCACTTGTAAATCAAACAGTAGCAATTGATGCGAATGTCTGAGATCTGGACTGAAATGCTCTGCCATGTGTTCAGACTGTCAAGGACTATCATGCAGAATTCTGAAGAAGACATTGAACTTGTCTGATGACGAAGATGATAACTTGTCTAGCGTCTGCAGATAATGTAGTAGTACTTGTTATTCACTGGATTATGATTTCTGTAAGTTTGATTCTAAAATGTTTCTATAAAAATATGCTTGCTTACTTTAAGCTTGAACTTGATAACCCAACATCCACAAGATGTTGAGGGGGGGGGGGGGGGGGGTGATCTTCATGACCTTTTCCTTGTGCGTCTTCCCCAAAGTGTTTTTCAGTGGCTAAGGAATATACAGTACACTGAAGACCAGGTTGATCCTCAATTTATGGTGGATCCTTGTCCCTAGTTTGGGAAGTGACCGAGGGTTCATTCAGAAAGGAGCATTTCATATTACTCGATGCCCATTTTATTTCTACAGTATTTTTCTTAACTGTATTATTTGATTTATTTGGCATCAATGACATTGTTACTGTGCCAGAGAAGTTATCTATGCATTAATATGTAAATTTAATTTTTCTTCAGATCCCAAACCAGTAACGCCAATTATTTCCTTTCAGATCCCAGTCCAGTAACCCCAGCTGTAGACATCTACTCATTTGGGATGGCAGCTTTGGAGATGGCTGCTCTGGAGATACCCGGAAATGGTGACTCAGGCAATGTTGTCACACAAGAACAGGCAAGTGAAATTCCTTTATTTTTGTTAAATCCTAATGTGAACCAAGTTAACAAAAGCATAACTTGGTAAAAACTGTCTTTGGACAATTTTAATTATTATTTATATATACTGTATAAGGGTTCTTACATTCTTGTAAAGCCACTTGCACACATAGCATTTCGGGCAGGTCCTTAATCCTAATTTTCCCTGAAATACGATCTGCCAAATCGTTCAACTATTAGGTACCCCATTCACTGCTGGGTGAACATTTTCTATACTGTGGAGACATAATCAGTCATAATGTAACAATGCTGGGTGAACAGAGGCTACAGTTAAGGATTGGCGCCCAGTTAATCCTCCCCGGGCAGGATACAAACCCAGGCCAAAGCGCTTGCGAAGCGTTGGGCGAGTGTTTTACCACTGCACCACGGTGACTGATAAATATAAGGCGACTAGTCTAAGTTAGATTTTGGTAATTTAATTTTTGAGGCAGTTTTTGTTTAACCTTATTCTCTGGTGGTTTATATTTTGGGAAAAGCTTTGCCTGTTGT
Organism: Procambarus clarkii; assembly: GCF_040958095.1. Lineage (NCBI taxonomy): Eukaryota > Metazoa > Arthropoda > Malacostraca > Decapoda > Cambaridae > Procambarus > Procambarus clarkii. The sequence continues at coordinate 16,369,227 of NC_091237.1, read as the reverse complement.
ATAAATTAGAAGAACTACTTAGAACACTTCTAAAAAAAAATTAGAAGTTACTGGGTTAAAATTGTGTTTTCCTGAAAAATTGGATTTCTGTATAGCAGTTCCCTCTAAACAATGTATTAAATCTGTCGACTAGAGTTCCTCAAAAGAATTCCGATTCTTGGGAAGAAAAACTTAATGTTAGAAGGGGTAACAAGGTTTATATTTATATTTATAAAAATAAAAATTTTGAGGCATGCACACATACTGAGAGGGCATGCACATTGTGTACTGATCATGTAAATATCACAGGTGTGTGAATGCGGTGTAACTTCATGTTACTTGAGTATTTTCACTGGCGTTTCTTCTGATATATCATTATTTGTGAGTTGAGGTCATGTTGTACAACATTCATAGTACTGTACTGGTACATCAGATAAAGGTTCTTTTCATGGTCATGGCTGTGGAAGTAAGCCAGTGGCACCAGCAGTACTAGTTGCTCATGAGTGAGGTTGGTAGCTAGCCAAGAACTCCGGGTGACCTGCGATGCCATCTCTTGAGGTCTGAGTGCATTAAGGTGAGGGTTAATCACCTGCCTTAATGAGTGGATGCTGACATGTATCTTAACTTCAAACAGCTGCTTGTTTTGTTTTGCCTTGCCTTTCTGATGAATTTTTTCTCAGTTCTGGATAACTCTCTAATTCACAAGCCTGTGTGTGTCAAATTTTGGTCGTGTCTCTTAGTAGTTTAGTGTCAGTCTCGGATATATGGTTTGATTCTTAAGGCTTGGCTACAGATAAGTTTAAGCATCAGGAGGTTACTTGGGGCCCAACAAAAAAGTGCATTTCATTACATGCTTGATTTTTCCATTGTATTTCATTTCGTCCTTTTGCTATGACGAGTGTATTTCTTTGTAACTTGGCTATCGGCAAGCAGTGATGGGAGTGGTCCTGTTTTGCAACCATTTTCAAAACAAAGGGCCCAAATCATTCAGACTTTTCTTGTAATGAATTTCCTTCACTTCTAAAGTTCAAAATTGGAGTTCTCAAAATGATTCACACCTCTGAAATATAATTATGCAACAAAAGGGTTAAAGAGAATTGACACATTTAAATGAAATTTGTTCTTTGCAGGTGCTAAGAACTATACATTCCTTGGAACATGAACAACAGAGAGACTTCATACAGCAGTGCCTAAATCGTGATCAGAGTCAGCGTCCAAGTACAGCAGAGTTACTCTTCCACCCGGTGTTATTTGAGGTCCACTCCCTTAAACTCTTAGCAGCTCATGCTCTTATACACAACCCCAAGAAATGTAAGACGCTCCCTGTTTTCAAATTTTTTATTAATAAGTTCCAGAGAAGTATAATTAATAAAGAATATTGGAAAATATTGCACTCTCATAAATATAATGAAAATTAAAAGTGGACAAGGATAAATTTGACTTTACTGTCCAGTGTACCTTAATTTTTGTTGTTTTCAAGTACAGTGTTGCAATGTCAGGGATGAGATTGGCAAGGGTTCAGTTCGGCACACATGCTGATGTTTATTATATTTAGTTTCTTACTGAAGATGTTCCAGTAAAGAATTATTTTCTGTTAAAAATGGATCTTTTAAAGTACTGTACTGTACTGCGTTTACCATGTCTCGTTTCAGCAAACAAATTTATAGACAATTGTGTTGAGGATATGCTACAACACCAGTACCATAATGACAGTGTAGTGGCAGAGATCAGACACAACAGTGGTGATCCAACACTTTTTCGTATGGCAGATATTCCTGTTATAGAAAAGTTGGAGAAATTCATTGAAGATGTCAGGTATGTGACTGTTATTTCTCCAAGGCCTACACTTCTTTGTTCTGCCTATTGAACACTGCCTCACTCATACTTTCCACTGTTACCTAAAATCATTCTCCCTTATTGCAAACTGAAGGAATACTAACTTTTTAAAATGCATACATAATGTCTCCTTAAATTAAATTTAAGCCATTTTATGCAGACAAAATATATTTTCAGCTACTGTACTCCTTTTGTTTGGTAGTTTTCATACGCCCACCTCTCTCATTAGTGTTAAGAGGACTAACTACAACTTCAAAAGTTTCCTGGAATTTGTGTGGTACAGTACCAGCATAACCAAAAGGTCTGAAATGTTTCACTTTTCCCTCACGACTCTTCACTCTTTAGTTCTCCATTTATAATGATGCTTCCTTCATACAGAATTATCCTTTTATGTACCTGTAAATATTTGAATGTCATGATTCTTATTTGCAAGATAGTTACTGGAATGAAAGATATGATAGAAGGAGCATTACAAGATCACTCCAGGGGAAAAGTAATGGTTATATAACTCCCAGTTATAGAAAATAATGTTAACATCAAAGGTCCAAGACTTTTCATCTTATTTCCAGCAAATATATATAACATGTTGCTGGTGCCAATCAGTAACTTAGAGGGAACTTGACAACTTTATTTAGTAGGTGATTGACATTGACCAGCCAGGTTTTGATAGCTATGTTGGCTTGCAGGCTGCAAGCAACAACAGCCAGTCTAATCAGGGAAGCCTGGTTTCAGAACAGACTGCAAGAATACAACAGCACCCAGAACCTTTTACAGATAGTCTACAGGTAATTATCACTGCTAGAACCACTAGTAACATGCACAAATTTATCTTCACTTTTATCAGGAATTGACTTTATTACATGATACACAGTCATGAAAAAGTGATGAAGCACATTACTAGTGTGAGGGAGAATGGTTAAGTATGTTTGTTTTTACTTCTGAGATGGGAATATTGAGGGAGCCTGGGACGATGCTTTGACAGTGTTGGCAAAGTCAGGTATGTGTGATGTCACCTTGCTCAGTGAATATACAGTATGTGGATAGGGTCATCAGGAAGGTCAAGGTCAATATTTTAAGAAATGGGGAATAACATCAATTTATAGGCCTAATATGACTAAGTGGAGCATGTCAAGTTTCATGTATGTAGATGATAGTTTTAACAGAGAGTGACAAAAGAATTATGTAGATGAAAATTTATTCATATTAGAGAAGAATGTTGAAAGTGAATGTAAATCAAAGTAAAGTTTTGGTGGTGGTGAGAGAGAAATGTGAATCTTGTAGAGCTGACAGTGTTCAATCAGTTTGAATATCTTGATGTAGACTGTCGTGAGACAGGTTAGATTTACACTACTGTTAAACTGTGTCATTGCGACAGCAGTCCCGTTCAGTACAAGAGGAACGGCAGGTCCGGACAAATGGTTCCGTTCTAGGTTGATCTGCCAGTGCAGCTAGGCTTTGTCTGTGGGATTATACCTGAAATCCTCTAAGGCAGAATCCCAGCTGGAGAAGTAACAAAATCGTGTACAGCTGGCATTGGGATGGTCAAAGACCGGAGTATAAAGGAGAGAGACCTGTGCCATTCTGGACTTCCCTCTCTCTCTCTCTCTCTCTCTTGGGAGGAGGGAGGCAAGGCGAGGGGCGGTGCGTGAGTTGGACTCATGTAAGTTGAACCCGGGGAAGTCAGGCCAAACAGTGTGGGCGCCTCCATCCCAAATAAAAAAATCTTGAATGTTAATGTGCTGTTCCAAATTGTTCGTAGATGACTTACGTACTGGTCAGGGTGTTGTAGGTGACAGAGCAGCATCCTCACTGCAATGTACTAAGGTTGCAGGTTTTGTCACGCTCCACGATGGCGACAGCCCTCCAATGAGGGCCTTGGTTTTATTTGTTATTTGTCATTTATTTTGGTTTTACACGGGAAAGTGCAGAAATAGAAAACTTTTGATTCATGTTAGTAGGCATAGAACCTGCTAACGTTGAATTAGGCTTACCTTAGTATTATTATTAGTTTTCTCCTGGCACATGATCCATCCATCCAGTTTTCAACCAGGTCCCCAATTTCTTTCTGAACAGTGGCAAAGAGTTAGGATTGATGCCTCTATCCCTTTCTATCCAGATTTCTGATACAGCACAAATATGTGATTGATGAGACTAATATGTGCAAGTGAAATTAAGAATAAACTGATTCAAGCCAGGAAAGAGGCTGGTACAATGTAAACTCTGACTAGAACAACAAGATGGGAGTAAATGCAGCTAGAAGGTTGCATACAGGAATGTATTGATGCAAAGGAACCATGGGGCATGAACATTAACAATCAAGAATTAAGAAGCAAGTGTGGTGTTAGCAGAACGTAACAGTACGGAATGAAAGTATCATGGAGAGATGTAAATTTCAAGTCGATAAAAGGCTAGAATTTACCGATGACATTGAATGAATGAATGAATGATGGTTGACTGATGACTAGAGTGTATGTGAATGAATTTGCAGGAAGTAGGAGGAGAGGAAGGTCAGTAAGAAATTCAGTAAGGAGGACATATTGAATGTGTAAAGAATAAAGAGTTTGAGTGTGAACAACATATGGAATACTGTATAGAGTAATTGGACTTGTTTGTGACAATTTGAGGAGTACTGTACACCTGGTCTTATGAGGTGGTGGGGGTGTTCAAATGAATGACTGCCAGTGTGATGGTGGTGCTTGTTTTATCCAGAATAATGCATGCAAAAGAATGTCTGCATAAGCAAAATCCAGATAAACCATTGGCAAGCTTAAGCCCAGTTTTTATTTTTTAAATTGGGACACATTTTTCCATGTATTTTAACACATGTACAAGTGATTAAAATATCTGTAATTGTTTTTGTAATTGAAATATTAAGAAATGTGTTGGCCCTCAAAATGTCAACAAAGGTATTTTCAAGGATTTTGCTTACAGTTTGTGCAGAACTTGATAATTACTCTATTGTTTACATAAAAATGCCCCTGTCCAATTCTAAAGTACTGTCTATTAAAGAAGAAAGAGGCATAGGAAGAAAAATTGAAACAGCTGCTGGCTGCTAAATTCCTCAAATAGTTACTTTCTGAACATATGTTTCAGAACATTTTGATACACGTTAACATTTACATGTAATTCAAGGATTCTCATGTTAATAAGCATTAAATTTCTCCATGTTTCATGTACTTTAGGATGGGATAGTGTGGATTGGTGTATTTGGTCAAGAATGTGATGGTAAACATTAACAAATCTACAAGGCCGTGATGAGGGTTCGAACCTACGTCTGAGAGGATCCCTTGTGGATTTGTTCATTTGATGCATCACGCTACTGTGATTTCTGTGTGTAATGGTAAACATTACTTAAGCTGTCAGTCAGTTCAAGTAATGAAAATCACATAATTGTTACACAATGCAAATTTTCTATGTTATAGCTTCTGGCATTGCAAAACTGTTTATGCTATACTTCTTACTATATTAAAAAAAAAGTGTTGATGGGTTATGTAGAATGAGAGCAGCAGAGGGTGGTGAAAGTGAAGGCAGTTACCAGCGAGAAGAGTTTGAGGCTGCTTACCACTCACAAATATAGATGTACACAGCTATCAGTTGGTTAGGTTGTTACTTATGCTGCCTTTTTATATGCGTGTATACTAGGATCGGCACTATATTGTCATTCAGCAAACCAATTGCTCATTTTCCATGTATCCTGATATATGAGAAATGTATTTAGAATACATTCTTTCTAGATAATGAGTAATAAACTTAATAGGGATCTGGATAAAGGAGTTTCTGACTAGTGTGAATGATTTAACAAATGAAATGAAAAATGAATTGGAGCACTGTGGTGGCTCAAACCAGTGATCAGCGTACTCTACACAGGAAGTCTTGGCAGCTTCTACTGAAACCAGTGCAAAAATGACATATAACCCCCCACCCCCCAGGCACTCAGTAGTTCATCAACTGTATGGTCCAGCGTCAAATACACAAAGAAATCACACTGCCATGTAATATATCAAGGAGAAAATCAATTGGAGCACTTAGGTGACCTGAACCAATGATTAGGGTACTCCCGAGTGTGCACCTTTCCCCTGTACCATGACGTGGTATAAGTTTTACAACCAGGGATTCCACTGAATCCACAGGAAGTCTGGAGGCTTCTACTGAAGCCAGTCCAAGTTTCACAAGTAATCCCCATAAATTTACGTGTAAGCCAAGTAGTTCATCACCCATATTCGCACTTATATGTGTCGCTTGCCTCCGGAGACTAGCATCTTTACAGCGGAACTTTATGCTATTCTCTATGCTCTTCGTCTCCTGCTTTCTCGTTGTCAGTCTTCCTTTGTGGTTGTTGTTGACTCTCGTAGTGCCCTCATGGCTCTCGGGTGCTTTAATCCAGTTCATCCAGTAGTTGTCGAGATCCAGCATTGGCTGTTTCTCGTTCACAGTAAATTTAAGTCGGTTGAGTTTTGTTGGGTTCCCAGCCATGTTGGCGTGTCTTTAAATGAGCGTGCGGATGCTGCCGCTAAGGAAGCTGTCCGCTCTTGTCCCATCTCTCGTAAAGGCATTCCGTATTCCGACTTTTACCCGGTTATCCATTCCTCAGTCCTTACCCGTTGGCAGGCTTCTTGGTTGTCTGTTACTGGTAACAAGCTACGTACTCTTAAATGTTGTGTTTCCTCGTGGCCGTCCTCCTTCCACCGTAACCGGCGGTGGGAAACAGCTCTGGCGAGGTTGCGTATTGGCCATACTCGCTTAACCCATGGTCACTTGATGGAGCGCCGCCCTGCTCCTTATTGTCCTAGTTGCATTGTCCCTCTTACGGTCGTGCATGTCCTTCTTGAATGTCCTGACTTCCAGGACGAGCGTGTGTCTTGCTTTCCGACCGCCCCTCGCGGTCACCTATCCCTCGATAGAATTCTTGGTGACTCGGATACTTTTGATATCGTTCGCCTTATGCGTTTTTGTTCTCGTATTGGCATCCTTGGTGATATTTAGCGCCCTCTGATTATTTTGCGTATTTGATGGTGCTACATAGCCTTCCCGGTTTGGTGCCTTCTTTTGATAATTACTTACTTACTCATCACCCATATTCTCCAGCTTCAAATACACAAAGAAATCACATGGGATTCCTCTGAATCCTAGGTTTATAATTTACAACATTTGGTGGTACAGGGGTAAGGTGATAAGCCTAAAATGGAGAATGGCAAACAAAAATATCATAGCAGGGAACCACCCGGGAAATAATCAACCACAGGTCAGAGAACTTTTGAGATTCTGTGACACATTCTCTCTCAATCAACAGATTACAGAACCAACTAGGAATGAAAACACACTAGACTTATTATTCACAAATAATGATGAGCTAATCAGACATTACAATCTCACATACTACATACTCAGACCATAAGCTCATTGAAATGCAAACTAACATTAATAACAGTAGTGGGCCCAAGAGAACCACCAAGCGAGAAGGGGTATTCAATCAATTTAATTTCAACATTAAGAAAATCGACTGGGAAAAAATATAGACCTTGCAAACATTCAATGGGAGACGGTCTTAAGTGACAAAACTCCCACACAGGGAATAGCTCAACTGACAGCTGAAGCATACAAGGTCTGCTTGAAACACGTGCTTGTGAGGAGGGTCAGAAAGAAGACCACTCTAGAAAGAGAACGCAGACGACTGTACCGGAGAAGGAAAAAATAACGGAAATGCTTAAGCAGACACAACTATCACAAGAAAGGAAGATAAACCTAAACAGGTTGATTGAAGAAATAGAGCAAACGTTGAAGCGATCATACGATTCTAGGGAAATGGAATTGGAACAGAAAGCTATACAAGAGATAAAGAAAAATTCAAAATATTCCACCAGTATTGGACCTTTAATTACAACCGAAGGTACGTACACAGAGGACAACAAAGAAATTAGTGAAATTCTAAGAAGCCAATATGAGGCTATGTTTAACACACCTTCAGACCAGGAAAGGTTGCTGAAATAGAGGGAATACAAAGAACATATACAAAGCTTTCATCTCATATTTGGAGAGCATATATAGCTCTCCAAATGTACTCACTAGATAGGACACGAGAGAGATATAAAATGAGAGAGATATCAAATAATATACACGTGGAAAATAACTGGAGGGCCAGGTACCAAATCTACACAGTAAAATAACAATGTACTGGAGTGAACGATATGGAAGAAAATGCAGAATAGAACCAGTGAAGAGCAGAGGTGCCATAGGCACAATAAGAGAACACTGCATAAACATCAAAGGTCCACGGTTGTTCAACATCCTCCCAGCGAGTATAAGAAATATTGCCGGAACAACTGTGGACATCTTCAAGAGAAAACTAGATTTTTTCTAAAAGAAGTGCAGGACCAACCGGGCTGTGGTGGGTATGTGGGCCTGCTGGCCGCTCCAAGCAACAGCCTGGTGGACCAAGCTCTCGCAAGTCTAGCCTGGCCTTGGTACGGGCTTGAGGAGTAGAAGAACTCCCAGAACCCCTTCAAGCAGGTATCAGGCAGGTAAGGTGCACGACTGGGAGTACCCTGATCACTGGTCCAATTGCTTTTCTTATTGATACATATCATGTTAGTATGATTTCTTTGTGTGAATGGACAAGTGATATACAGTATATCTGTTTTAATATCTAATATACTGTTACAATGTTATTAATTGTTTTTTATCTAGGCTGATTCCTTCCTACCCAGTGAAAGTGGGAAAATGGGTGGTGATACAGTAATGAATGGATTTATGTTGAAGGGAGAGCTGAAGTATTGTAGGGTAATACTGTATTTGTTAATGGTGGGATCAGTGTGGAAGTTTTGTGGGTAATAATTATTGTTGATGTATAGTTAAGAAGTATGGCAAAGCAATGTGTAGATAATGAGAGAGTTGATGGTTTATGACCAGGTAGTACGTATGTGTTGATAATAAGGAATAAAGAGGGGTGGATTCTTAACCCTTAAAAAAGTTTAATATCCCCCTTGGGACTCGCAGAAACTGCAATTTTTGTTCTCATTTGCTTGAGGGGGCGGGGGGGAGCCTTCGGCCTGTGGGCATCTGTCTTGACCTTCTTTGACTTTGGCCATGGCGGTTCACAGGTTCCATGCTCACTTGGTTTCCTTACCTAGTTTACTTGGTCCAGGATGTCTTTCTTATGGCACGTCTCTCGTTGGCTTTTGTCTCTCATTGTCAGGGTGGGGAGCATCAGGTTCTTCCCTGGAGGCATGGGTTCTGTTCTGGCATGTGTGGCACTTTCTTCATTTGCAGCCTTATCTTTTTCTGGTAAAGAATAAGTTGGTTGACTTCCAGAGGGATCCCTTTGTGGTTGATGTGTGCTATACACAGCCAGGGGGTGCTTCATTTAGTGTGTCCAGTTGGAGCAGTTTGTTGCTCCCTGTGTGCAATTCGCTGTACATTGGTGGATGACCTGTTTGTTAATCTGGTTTCCCTCATTCTCAGTTCCAGGGTACATTTTTTCCTAGTTTGCTGCTGTCTCATTAAGGCTAACCAGACTGCAGTCTACCCTCTAGCCCACAATGTTCGCAAGTTCATGGCTTTGGCCACTGTGTTAGCTACTATATTATAGACTGATATTTAGGCTTGGGAAAGTTTTGAAGCTCATTGAGCAGATACCAACCATCGGCTTGGTATTTGGTCTATGTTCCTGGTTCTACTTGGGCTTGCGTTATCCGGTGTTTGGTTTCCCAGTTCGGTGTCTTGCATTCAGGTGTGTAGTTGCCACTCTGCTCTTCCTGGTGTGTCCCATGTTTTCCGTTTGCTCTGTTGCTAGATAAATTCAGGGAGCCACCGATGAGGATTCTCCAGAAAAACCAGCCCCTCCCTGGTTTCCTCCCCACATTTCAGGTATGTCAGTTAGTGGTATATCATCTCCAGACTGACTCCTTACTGGCCCTTAAGCAGGGAGCTCCCAGGGTACCACCTGGTGGTGACTTGCACACTAAGAGGGTTCAAGCTAAGAGTCGAGTAAGTCAGTGAGTCTTTAGGTGCTTCATTTTAGGTGAACCTTGTGAGTTGTCTGTATGGCTTCACTTACTTTCTGGATGCTTTCTCAATGTACTTTCTTATCAAAGACTTGGATATAGCTTTTTTATGCCTACCCATTTACACCTGGCATGCTAATTACCTCTCTCAATGTTAAAGTTTTCATCAGTTCTTATTAAAAGTTGTTGGTGGTCTTGCTTCAACAATCTCTTCCTTTAATGCATTTCACTTCTGACCATCCATACAAAGAACAAGAACTTGCTTACATCTGTTCTACTCAATTGCAAGTCTAGTCTCCCAATGTCTCCTCATCCTACCTCTCTTTAATTTTGATAGGCTTCCTTGCGTCCTTTATTCACTTTGTCTATTCCCCACAAGAACTTGTATACAGTTATACTATCCTTTATCTTTCTTCTCTCTTCAGAGGTTGTGAGGGAAAGTCTCGCACCATGTCCTCATAGCAGAGGCCTCTCAATTATGGTACTAATCTAGTTGTAAACTTTTGAACTTTTTCAAGGTTCTTTTTATGTTTTACAAGGTGTGGGTTTCATACTGGAGCTGCATATTCAAGTAATGGTCTGACATAAGTTGTGTATGAAAGCATCCTTGTTTAGACGCTGCTGATGTTATCCTGTTTGCATGAGCTTTTGGTGTTAATGTTGGGATTATGTCTGCTCCCAGGTCTTCTGCCCTTATTGTTTCTTGTAATTGTCTTCCCTTACGGTATAGTTAACCATTAAGCTGCTACAGCCTTAAATAAACGTCTATCTCCTGCTTTAATTACTTTTCACCCATTTGGATTGAATTCCATCAGCCATTTATCTGCCCACTCCTGAAGTTTGTCAAGGTCTTTTACAGCACCCTATAGTCCTCTTTAATTTTTACTCTCCTCATTAACTTTGCATCATCTGTAAAAGTCAACATGGATGCTCTCCCTCTGTGAGGTCATTTAAATAAATTAACAAAGCAGTGGTCCTAGGATAGAACCCTCTGGAAACACCACTTTCCACTCTCTCCAGCCTGACATGTTCTCACTAACTATAATCTTTGTTTCTTGTCCATCAAGTACTCCCATACCCAGTCGAGTGCCTTTCCTGTCATCCCCACTTGTCTCTCCATCTTGTGTATTAATATATTGTGAGGGACTGTATTAAAAGCTTTTTAGCTGTCTTAAAAGGTGCATTCTACCCATCCTTCTCCTCTTATATATTGGTGACAGTCATAGAATTCATTCAAGTTTGTTAAGAAGATTTTTTCCTCTGGAGCTGTGTTTTACTGCTTTTATAAAATGTGCTCTCCCCAAGTGTGGGTGATCATAACAATCCACAGCTCTCTGCACCTCTGTCAGGGGGGGCCAGGTTTTGGTTCTGGTCCCTGGTAGGCCAAAAGATCTCCTATAGCTGATGTGACTCGGTAGAGAAAGCCATTTCAGCGAGATAGCTTTAGGGAGTCACCGGGGCTCCTCCAGAAAGAGGCATTTCATTACATTAAAAAAACGAATGTCTAAATTTATTTGGCAACAGTAATATGGTATAATTTGATGATTCAATACATACGGTTAGTTACACATAACAATGAGATCACATTATCATGACAAATACTGTACAGTATATTGTACTCCTCAAAAGTTTAGGTTCAAATTGGTCCTTCCATTGCAACTGGAAATCTGTTGCATCTGAAGTTTGCTATTTTTTCATGATTTAGTTTAAAATATTATGATGTTCTATTACAAATTATAGATATTTTCATACCAGTGGATACCATACCATACCATACCATTTCCATACCACACGCTTGCTCCACCATATTACTTCTGCTATCTTCCTGTGCATTTAAATCCAACGATCATATTACTGGAATAGACACCGTCTGTTGCAACAGCTTTGCTGTGCACCAATTTCTGTTTGAGTGGGGGTCCAGTGTAATCCTTAATTTGTACATATTATTTACTTTATAATAATGTTACTACATATATAGTTTTTTGTTTTTAGGTTTGGGATTTATCCCTTGACAGCATTTAGAATTCAGCGACAGCCTCCGTCCCGTCCTCGGGCTATTTCACCCGAAGCTGTTGATCCTGTTGCATCAGAAACCCCAGAGAATACAGACATGGAAACTCGAAAGGTTATCAACATGATGTGCAACATTAAACCAAATGAAAATGGGCATGGGTTGTTTGTAAGTACAGTACTTTTACAGTCAAATTACTTTTTTATTTAATTATTATTAAGAATTGTATGGAGAATACTCTAAAAGTTTTATAGTCAAGAGAAAACTCAATAAATTAAGAAAATCAATTTAACACTCAAGCTGGTGCACACGTGTTTGTAACATATCTTAGTGCAAGGTGTATGTATTGTGTCTACGACCCATTTTTCAGAATATCTGTACATCTCGTGTCTGTAAGAATTATTTGTTCAATTTTTTTCAAGACACTTTATTTTCCTAACTGACTCAGGAATAATTTTTATTTATTAAACATGCATTGAATTCCAGTTAAGCATAATTCATTAATATAGAAGAGCATTATAAGGAGTGAATCGAAAATACAGAAGTTTTTAAAGTAGCATATTTATGTGCATTAGTATAATTAAGTGTAGTTAAAGGATGAGAGCTGCAGTCATGGTGTCATATCTTCTCTATAATAAGTATATGAGAATAAAAGAATTTGCAGAAGGCCTATTGGCCCATATGAGGTCATGTGATGCTTTCTTTAAAACTAGTGATAGTTTTGGTATCTACCACCTTCCCACTTAAATTTTTCCAATCATCCACATCTCTGTTCACAAATTGAAATGAAATTAGAGTGAAGATATTCCAGTTTATTCTGGACCTTTATCATTATAATTATTATAAGATTGAAGTGGAAGTAGGCATATTAATCGGTGAATGCAAGCCAATGAATAACGATCAGTATCTATGTACAGTACTATAGCAAATACTCTACAACGTTGATGTAACTTCTTGACACAGTTTCTGTGGGGAGCCCTGTCGGCTCCCTGAAGCTATCCGAACTAATATATGCTATATTAATTTGGGGGCATCAGTCACTGGAGTCCTTATGCCTTCCAGGAACCATGAGCCAGAACCTGGTTCTCTCAGAGAGGTGCAGGGAGCAATTTCCTATGAGTGCTTTACATTTAAAGTATGTCGTAATTGCCATCGACTGGGAGAGCACCCAGAAAGATATGCGAAACAAAACGGACCACAAGCTGGTGAAAATACCCCCATCCCCCTTTAGGGATAGGGGGCAGCACTAACGAGTGGGAGTGCTAGTTGGATGACGTATTGCTTGTTTGTTTTCTTCCTGGAGGAGATCTTTTTGCTTTTTTGGACGTAGGTCGCAATTTTCATCAGCTGGTGATCTGTTTTGTTACATCTATCTTTCTGGGTGCTTCCTCGGTCGATGGCAATTACGACATACTTTAAATATAAAGGGCTTGTAGGCCATTGCTCCCTGTGCCTATCTGAGGGAACCAGGTTCTGGCTCGTGGTTCCTGGTAGACATAAGGACTCCAGTGACTGATGACCCCAAATTAATATAGCATATATCAGTTCGGATAGCTTCAGGGAGCCTCCGGGGCTCACCTAGAAAATGGCATTTCATTATTTTCAAAGCTGGATTTTTACTAAATTTGAAATGTTTTGTGACTATTTTTGCTACATATTATTGTAACCATGCATTTTATCAATTAATATCTCCTATTAAATGTGCAACAATTTAAGCAGAGAAGTGTGATAATTTGATAAGTGTGCATAAAAGGCTGATATGCAAGGAAATGGTGCCTAGGCACCAATATACAGTATCTGGGATGTGTCGTACTACAACACTGTATAGGCATTTAGGTCATTGACTTACTTTTACATCAACTGTGTATTTTCTGTTCAGAGGAAAGTCTTTAGATTAGTCAAAGAAACTTTAGAAAATACTCATGGAGTGGACTGAAAGAAAAAGTTGTGGAAGCCACTCCCATCTACAGCTTTAGGGCCAGGTATTATAAAAAAATCAAACATGATGGAAGTTTAAATCAAACACTACAGGTACAATAAGGCGAGAAGGCACAGCACTACCACCACCACCATCACTTAAAAGAAAATACCTAAGTTAAATATATAATGGGTGAAAAGCCAAGATATGTCTAAGATTGAAGAAGTGTTGAAAATCTGAGAAGAAATATGCACTGAATAAATTAAGCAAGGATAACAGGAAATGGCCCAAGCATTGAATAATATGAACCAGGAAACAAGTCAGTAGACACCTCAATACAGCAAAATAACCTGTCAAAGCATCTACCTAATGGTTCAATAATAAATTACTAACTCAATATGCATCTCTGGTCCCTCAACACTAAACATGGATATGACCAGTACTACTACCCATGTGGGAAAACCAAAAGATCATAGTAGAGATGAATAGCATCAAAGTTATGTACACAAATGCAGGTGGAATTACAAACAAAGGGATTGAGCTACAAGAAAGAAATCGACACTACTAGTATCACAATAATAAAGGCAAAATTGACGAGGTTTATAAAGAACTTAATCTCCACAAGAATATACTTGATGAGAAGGGTACAAAGGGTGGAGGTGGTGTAGCCCTTCTGCTTCAGCTACACTGGAGCTTTGAGGAATAAAAGTATTTGGTTACCAACCAGTACAATTACATATTAAATATGGCAGCATGGACAAGGAATATAACATGCAACAAAACCTGCCTGAAGGTAAGACAGGTTAAAGGAACTCAATTATACAACCATAAACCAACCTGTTCTCATTACAGCACTTTGTAATTATTGCATTTGTTCATCACAACATGTGAGATATGCCATGCTAAGAATACTTCATCCTCATGTAATCAAAACATTGAGTACGATCTTTGTCGTTCATAATAAATATTTTATTACAGATGACAATTTCTTTACGGTTAGAAGATAAGATGAATCGGCAGCTATCGTGTGTTGTAGAAGATGGAGAGGGTGCTGCAGCGCTTACTGACGAACTTGTTCGATATGGCTTTATCAGTCAGGTAAGTGTCAGAATTTTACATGTATAAAATACACAATTTATAATAATTTATTTTCTTACGAATCCTAGTGAACTTTTTCCCACTTGATTTTGTTGAGAATGTATTGATATTACATATTTGCAGGGATTTATAATTCCCCTACTATTCGCCCCCCCCCCCTTTTTATACATATACAGTGGAACCTTGGCTTACGAATGCCCCTCTTTACTAATTTTTTGGTATACGAGGTCAGTTTCCTGGTAAAACTTGACTCGGTGTTCGAGGTTTGTCTAGGATTTCGAGTTGATACATGTATGGGTCGACGAGCACGTGGGTTCTGCTGGGCGCAGCACGCTCAGTTTACCAGTGTATCCCGCCTAATGATATCCGCGCTTGAATTCTTTGAGAAGAATTTCATTCATTTGATGAACAATGGTTTTTGTTTGGTTTCTGAACAAAAGTTTAAAAAAAAGTGTATATTATACATCACGCCATGGGTCCCAAGAACGTCAGTGGTAAAGTTCAACCAAAGAAAAGAGTTGAGTAGAGGCAGTAGAGGATGTCCCTTCCACATTAAGAAAATGTGTGCATTATGGGAAGTACTGCAAAGTTTTGCAGAAAAAGCTCTCCAGATAAAGCTGTAGGAGGCCGTTGCATTAACCTTTTTAATGACAAAATGATGTCTCGCTCCAGACAAGTGTTAAAACATAGTGAAAAACAAATGTCTTTAGATAGTCTTAGTAAGACAAGCAAGCAGTGAGCCACAACCAGGTCCTAGTGGTATACCTGCAAAACGTAGGAGAGAGAGAACGAGAGAACCCCAGAAATGACATCAGTGTCTGATGTTACTGTAATGGAAGGGGACTGCCCCTTCCAAATCCTAACACCTCTCCTCCTCCTCCCCCCCCCCCATCACAGTCTTCCACACGCCAACACGAGTCCTCAATTAAGGTAAGTTACCTGTATAGTAAAAACTATGAGTAGTATTTTATATAAAATGTGTTTTTAAGTTAATATTTTTGGGTGTGTGAAATGGATTAATTCAATTTACATTATTTCTTATGGAAAAATTTGTTTCGGTGTATGAATTGTCTCGTAGGATGAATTAAATTCCTAAACCAAGGGTCCACATACATACATATATATATATGTATATATATGTATATATATGTACATATATGTACATATATATATATGTATAATACACACATGTACACACACACACACACACACACACACACACACACACACACACACACACACACACACACACACAAAAGGTGAAAAGGATTCAAAAGGTGACACCCCTAGGGTCAACACTTGCAGCAGAGGAGCTCCAGCATATTTCAACAATCCTAAGTATTGTAGTACAGGTTGATGGTAGTGAGTGGTGTCCCAGAGAACATAAAGGTATAGTGCTCTTGAAAAATAGGTGAGATAACAGGAAAGTGCCAAGGGAAGTGAAAAATCGGATGAGAAAAAGTTGCCCTAGTGTTTACAGTGCAGAGAAGAACATTCAAGATGGCCACTGGCAAGGGGAAAAACAAAACAGAGCTTGATTTTGAGGGATTCAATGAAGAAAGCATTGATATTAGTAGTCTACATAACAAGTTGGTAAATTTAGATACTATAGTGAACTCTCATGTAGAAATAATTAGTAAATTGAAAGAAAGTAATGACCATTTGAATAGCAAAGTTTTATGTCTTGAGGGTTTAGTGAAAGACTTGCGCAAGGATAAGAATCAATTGGAAACAAATTGCAAAGCCATGGAAGAAGAAAATAAACTCTTAAAAATAGCTTTGGAAGAAGTTAAAGTAAATTTAAACATAAATGACTACAATAGGTTAGGCAAGGAAATTCAACAGGAGAAACAGCTTTTGTCAGCACAGATGGAGGAAGTTACACAGGGAATAGAACAGTGCAAGAAAGATATGCAACTCACTTATGCACAAGTGGCCAAGGAGAAGGAAAAAATAGAAGAAGCAGTAAAGGAAGTCAAACACTGCAGCAACCAAGATAAAACAAACATTAGGCTGGAAGTGAGGAAAGAATTGGCATCTAACCCGAAGTTGGTGCAAAACACAGTTGATCGGAGTAAGTCCCTGATCATTTTTGGCTGCAAAGAAAAGGCGATAACATCTAGGTCAGAAAGAGCTGTAGAAGAAGCTAAAGTAGTAGATAAAATTGTTGGCCTCGTGGAAGGTCTTACAAACAGAGAGAATGTGTGCGACTACAGGAGAATAGGCAGATATGTAAAAGGGAAAGATCGACCTTTGAGGATCACCCTAAACGGTGCCAAACAGATGGAAGAAGTACTAAGGAATGCTAGAAAATTGCAAAGGGATGAGGATGGGAAAGGGTGGTCGTTAAGACGAGATCTTTCAAAAGAAGATAGAGAGAAGCTGAAACTGAACCTCGCCGAGGCAAAACATTTAAATGAGAGCAGGAATGAAGAAGAAATAAATTCTTTTTTCTACAAAGTGATAGGGGTAGGCAAACCAGTAAAGTGGTACATAAAGGCAAACCAACAAAATCAATAGAGAGAGGGGGAGTGAAGAATAAGGAGAGGGGGAACAAGTTCCTGAAGATTGCATACACCAACATAGATGGAGTGAGATCGAAGATACTGGAGTTAAGTGATGTAATACAGCTGCAGACACCAGACATTGTTGCACTCACGGAGACAAAACTTGAAGATGTAATTTTAAATGAGGTCATATTCCCAAGGGGCTACTCAATTTGGAGACGGGACAGAAAAATTAGGAAAGGCGGTGGCGTTGCTGTGCTGGTAAAAGAACCCCTAAAGGTGAAGGAAATAATGACTGCCAATCCACAAGAAGTTGACATAATAGCACTAGAGATCTGCTATGAGGATGATAAACTAATGATGATAAATGCATATAGTCCACCGCCAAGCAGCACATGGTCAAAGGAGGAGCTAGATAGTAAACGTGAAGGTCTTATAACAATAATGAGAGAGATTATAGCGAGAGCGGATAACGATAGATCACGACTGTTGATAGTCGGTGACTTCAACTTGAAATCCATAGACTGGGAAGCATATGAAGCTAAAACAGAAGATTTTTGGACCTGTAAATTTGTAGACCTCATCCTGGAAACATTCTTGTATCAACATGTTAAACAAGCTACGAGGATGAGGGAAGGGGACGTTCCCTCCATGCTAGATTTGATATTTACCAGGAAGGAGGAAGAGATATTTGACATTCAGTACCTTCCTCCCTTGGGTAAAAGTGACCATGTCTTTTTGGGAATAAAGTATGCAATGCGTTATAAGCTGGAAGAAAATAAGGAGGTTGAAGCAGTTGAAAAACCAGACTTCAGGAGAGGACATTATGGTGACCTTAGAAATTTTTTTAGTGAGTATAATTGGACAGACTTGATGCTAGGCAAGGAAGTGAATGAGATGTATGGCAAGTTTTGTGAAATATATGATAAAGGCACAAAAAAATTTATACCAAAACAGAGATGCAGAACTAGGAAACAGGATTGGTTCAATAGAAATTGCGAGAGGGCTAGAGACCGAAAGACACAAAAATGGAATCAGTATAGGAAGAGGCCGAACCCCCAAACATACCAGCGATACAAAGATGCGAGAAACAATTATACAGCAGTGAGGAGAGAGGCAGAAAGAAATTTTGAAAAAGGGATTGCGGACAAATGTAAAACAGAACCGGGCCTATTCTACAAATTCATAAACAACAAATTGCAGGTAAAGGATAATATCCAGAGGTTGAAAATGGGAAATAGATTCACGGAAGATGAAAAGGAAATGTGTGAAACATTAAATGAAAAGTTCCAAAGTGTGTTTGTACAAAATGAAATCTTCAGAGAACCAGACACAATAAGAATTCCAGAGAACAACATAGAGCGGATAGAGGTGTCTAGAGATGAAGTGGAAAATATGCTAAAGGAGCTCGGGAGGAACAAAGCAGCTGGCCCAGATGGCGTTTCACCATGGGTTCTGAGAGAATGTGCATCTGAGCTCAGCATTCCACTTCACCTGATCTTTCAGGCATCCCTGTGTACAGGAATCGTAGCAGACGTGTGGAAACAGGCTAACATAGTTCCAATCTACAAAAGTGGCAGCAGGGAAGACCCCCTCAATTATAGACCTGTATCATTGACAAGTGTAATAGTGAAAGTATTGGAAAAGCTAATCAAAACTAAATGGGTAGAACACCTGGAGAGAAATGATATAATATCAGACAGACAGTATGGTTTTCGATCAGGAAGATCCTGTGTATCGAATTTACTCAGTTTCTATGATCGGGCCACAGAGATATTACAGGAAAGAGATGGCTGGGTTGACTGCATCTATCTGGACCTAAAAAAGGCTTTCGACAGAGTTCCACATAAGAGGTTGTTCTGGAAACTGGAAAATATTGGAGGGGTGACAGGTAAGCTTCTATCATGGATGAAAAATTTTCTGACTGATAGAAAAATGAGGGCAGTAATCAGAGGCAATGTATCGGAATGGAGAAATGTCACAAGTGGAGTACCACAGGGTTCAGTTCTTGCACCAGTGATGTTTATTGTGTACATAAATGATCTACCAGTTGGTATACAGAATTATATGAACATGTTTGCTGATGATGCTAAGATAATAGGAAGGATAAGAAATTTAGATGATTGTCATGCCCTTCAAGAAGACCTGGACAAAATAAGTATATGGAGCACCACTTGGCAAATGGAATTTAATGTTAATAAATGTCATGTTATGGAATGTGGAATAGGAGAACATAGACCCCACACAACCTATATATTATGTGAGAAATCTTTAAAGAATTCTGATAAAGAAAGAGATCTAGGAGTGGTTCTAGATAGAAAACTATCACCTGAGGACCACATTAAGAATATTGTGCAAGGAGCCTATGCAATGCTTTCTAACTTCAGAATTGCATTTAAATACATGGATGGCGATATACTAAAGAAATTGTTCATGACTTTTGTTAGGCCAAAGCTAGAATATGCAGCTGTTGTGTGGTGCCCATATCTTAAGAAGCACATCAACAAACTGGAAAAGGTGCAAAGACATGCTACTAAGTGGCTCCCAGAACTGAAGGGCAAGAGCTACGAGGAGAGGTTAGAAGCATTAAATATGCCAAAACTAGAAGACAGAAGAAAAAGAGGTGATATGATCACTACGTACAAAATAGTAACAGGAATTGATAAAATCGACAGGGAAGACTTCCTGAGACCTGGAACTTCAAGAACAAGAGGCCATAGATTTAAACTAGCTAAACACAGATGCCGAAGAAATATAAGAAAATTCACCTTCGCAAATAGAGTGGTAGACGGTTGGAACAAGTTAAGTGAGAAGGTGGTGGAGGCCAAGACCGTCAGTAGTTTCAAAGCGTTATATGACAAAGAGTGCTGGGAAGACGGGACACCACGAGCGTAGCTCTCATCCTGTAACTACACTTAGGTAATTACACTTAGGTAATTACACACACACACACACACGCGCGCGCGCACGCTTCTACATGTTGAGCGAACATATTCCAAATGCGAGTTAGCACAGACTTGAATGATCGCTGATGACGTGGTACTCTTGAGGATAGCAAAACTATTATGAGGTATTGTTGGCTAATTTCCTTGTGGAACTGTTACTAACCTCTGGTGGTTCACAAAATTGAACCAGTTAGGAAACATTGAGAACATTGATCTTGTACATAACAGTTAGTCTTTCAACATTTCCCCAGTGTTGAAGGCTCTGATGTACTACAAGTGATAAGTAGCTACAAAAGATTTTCAATTACCAGTCTTAAAAACTACTGGAAAGAATTGGAAGTTATCCAGCAGGTACCAGATGGCAACTAGATCTCTACTACATAGCTCGAGGCACAGGCAACCCCCCTCCCCTTTTCCTCAATGACCAGGACACTCTAGTGTGCTTGAGAATGCAGGGACTTACCTGTAGAGATTTTTTGAAGTTCTACTCCCAGAGTCCAGCCTGGGGCCAGGCTCAAAAAATAGAGCAACTGATGAGAGGCTTCTTAGAAAGGAGCATCTCAATTATTTCAATGCCATATTTCTAGCAAAGCCCTCTCAGTTTTACCAGGCAAATTCATCACAGGTGCTACCATCATAATAAATGAGTGCATAAATGAGGATTGACTGTATTATGTGATAGTTGCCTGAAATAGTCTGAAATCACATAAAGACTACTGTTTAATTTTTTAAAATTAATTGTACCTAAATGAATTGTGTTATTCTCTTTCAGATGGACAAAGATGAAATAACTAGTTTAATAGAAGACCATTTAACGCGAGTGCGGAATGGATCATCAATGGCAATGTCAACAGGCCGGAATGGTAGTCTAGGAAATCCTCTACAGAATGAAGACGGCTTAAGTGTGATGCATCCCCAAACCATCACCACAGCAACCAGATAACACCCATGATCCTCCTTGCACCCTCAAGCACAGCCTCACAATATTACACACACCACACAGTTTTTTACTAGATGGAAAGCTTATTAAGAGGTTTTCCTCTTGGAACTAGATGGAGGAAACTTTTTTTTTATGTGCATTTATGGAAGGTGGAACAACTACCAGACCAAATGATCTTGTGTTATGTATGAACTTGCTCAGTAACTCAACATTATGATAATTTGTGATTAGGAAGCATTTGGACATGTATGTGCATTTGGGAGTTAGTGTGCTGGGAATCTTAATTTTATACAAGATTTTTTATTATTATTATTATTATTATTATTATTATTATTATTATTATTATTATTATTATTATTGTTATCATTATTGTTTAGGTACAATTACAAGTGACCTCCCTAGTATTGTGATATGACATGTGTTTTGGATCCCCCCCTCAGAAGTGATTACTAACATATAAGGTTCTTCCCCCATATTCCTTACCTGCTCCATGCTTAAAGCCAAATAGGAACATAGATAGTTTACCACAGAATTGTATATGTAGCTTCTGGGAGGGCGACGGCCACAATAGTGAATGTATGAGAGACTGGAATATCACTGGGGATATTTGCATATTATTACAGTAATGACAACTTAATTATTTGGTTTTCTGTTTTCAAATAGAAATTACCCTCCCAAAACTTCTCCTTGGATATGTCAAGGACAGGTGATTGT